>NC_135168.1:5479630-5779630 GCF_041146795.1 Maylandia zebra | reverse complement strand
CCCCGGTCCACTGACAGAGGTGGAGGGCCAGCTTCAGTTTTTAAAAACAAATTCACTGTGGTGTGCCTCAAGGATCTGTGCTCGGCCCAGTTCTTTTTCCTTGTACATGCTGCCTTTGGGAGTAATACTTAAAAAATATAACATTTCCTCTCACTGCTACGCCGACGACATAAAAATTTATTTCCCTTTGACATCAGATGTCTCTACGTCTCTGGAACCCCTATTTGACTGTCTAAATGAGGTACAAACGTGGTCACGTCTCTCACACTGAACGAGGATAAGACAGAAGTTATAGTTTTTGATAGTCACACCCCGCTGGAACAACTTACTGATGCCTTAGGGCCCCTTGGTAGCCATCTCTCACTCACTGTTAGAAACCTTGGTGTTTTCCTGGACAGCTCAAGAAATCGACCTCCTCTGTGGTAAAAAACTGTTTCTACCAGCTGCGTCAGATATCTAAAGCAAAGCCATACCTCCCTTTGAAGGACCTTAAAAAACTCATTCATGGTCTTATCACTTCCAGATTAGACTACTGTAATTCTCTCTACTCGGGCCTCCCACCTTCCTCTATTCACCGGCTCCAGTTAGTTTGAAATGCAGCTGCGCGTCTCTTAACTGGAACTAGAAATTATGCCCACATCACACCAGTTTTAGCCAACCTACGTTGGCTCCCTGTTGATTATCGTACCAATATTCAAAATTCTTTTGCTTACCTTTAAAACTTTAAACAATTTAGCTCCCATCTACGCGAGCGCCTCCATTTGTGCATCCCTAATAAGGCACTTAGATCTTCCAATCAAATGCTCCTGACGCAGCCGAGGTCTCGTCTGAAGTCCAGAGGGGATCGGGCCTTTGCTGTCGTAGCTCTCAGACTCTGGAGTAACCTCCCTCTTTATATTCGTCTCTCCGAGTCCATGCAGTCTTTTAAATTGCGTCTTAAAACTTATTATTTTAGTCTGGCTTTTGATCCAAACTACTATGTTATTTCTATTTTATTCATTTATTTATTTATTTTGATAACACTTCTGAAGCATCAGAGCTGTCCTTGCCTGTGATAGAGCTGACCTGCCATAGGACACTGGGAAGAGTGTAAATCCAGGCTGAATTCCTTGTGTTGGACAGTATTTGTGTGCAGCAGCAGAGCGCACAAATCAAACTGTATGTTTTGGTAAGCCTGGCCTTCTTGTACTGGATGTCAGTGAGCCAGTAGCTGGTGAGTTTATCACATTAACATTTTTACTAGCAATTTCACTAGCTGGGACCACATCCTCAGTTACGATGAGCGATGATGGATGAGGGAGCGTGTACTGGTGCTGCAATGTGGGGAAGGCCTCAAAGAGGACCGGCAGCGGCTCCTGGGCTCCAGGTGGGCATGAAAATGAGAACAGAGGGTATTGGTGAAGGGGGCATATATAAACTGAGGCGGCGAGAATGAGGTGTGGTCCCACTCCTGAAATTCAGATAATATCTCCACTTAGTATAAACTGGGTCAAAGAAAAAGTGCCTCTGATTGGGCTGCTTTCTACAGTTGGCTGTGAGTCCATTGCAGGGCATCAAACATGGATAAGGGGTTGTTTCAACAGTAATTCTATGATGAAAAATTAATGAGGCATTTATCAGGATCTATATTTAATTTAATATCTATTTAACATATTTAATCAATATAAAGCTCAGTGTCTATTTCTTAGCTTGTAAAGTTGTGAAATTCATGGCAGATTCACTTCTTGGCTGTTTTGCGTTTTATTAGATAGTTGATAATAAAGAGTGTCTTTGCCTGTGGCTTTGTTAAGACTGCAGGTTTTTGTCCGCCTGACCTTTGGTGACCTTGGCGAGCTCAGGATGAACAGGCTGTCTGCTCTGTTTGGGTGTGATGCTGCCTGCAGAGACAGTCTACTCTCATGCAGACACAACATCTTTACTGATATAACGTGGTCATGGACTCTTCTCTGTTCTTCCTTATTAAATAATAGTAAAATGACTCTGCAGTTTTGATTCAAAATGCACCAGGTCTGCTCAGTCTGAATCACACCGTTAGAGCCAGACCAAATGATTGGAGCACCAATGTTAGCACTCAAAGAGTCTAAGCAGTACCATAAACAGTGGTAACCAGACTGAAAGGCAGCGCACATTTCGGTGCTTTATTTCTGTGCTTTTTTTTTCCTGAGCTGTGATACACTTTAGATTCTAGCCAATCATTTTACGTTTCCGAGGATAGCAGGCGGGCCCAGGTACGTACGTTCTTTTAGAGCAGAGCTCCAGATTAAAAATGCCCAAGGCGAAGCGGTCAAAGTCTGGCTGTACTTCACAGCAGAAGATGCAAACTCAGCAGCAACAAGTGCTTTAAGCTGATACTGTGATGTTGTCAAAGGAGGTAACACCAAGAATCCGATGAAACACCTGGCGACGCATAGCATTTTTTTTAAAAGCCGAGAAATGCGCCGTATTTGATAGCTTGCTGCGAGACCTCACACCGTGCACATCTACTGCGGGTGTGGTGCCTGTTATCGGACCCGGAGTTAGCAACATCCCCAAGAACCCGAAGAGGAGAGTCCTGGCCCGTAGCCCTGCCAGTGTAGCAGAAATGATGAGGATGATGATGCAGCAGCAGCCGTTCTTCTCTGCCTGAGTAGCTTAATGTTGTTCGTGTGTAATTTATGTTGAGTAGGCTAACCACGTTATTACATTAATGCATGTAAGGTGAACTAGCAAACATCATCATAGCTACATGCGGCTGTCTTCTTGTTTGATGACAGATACTCCCTTCACCCTGGCCAAAAAGGCTAAAATGACCAAAGAAAAAGTGGGAAACAGTTAAACATGAGAGGTTTTTGGACAAAGTTTGTGTTTTTTCCATTGTTTAAGCACTGCTTCCAGCCAAGAGTGATACCATATATGCCCCATAGCTGCAGAAAAGGCTAACACTGTTATCTTTTTACAAAAAACAGCTGACCATGAGAGGTTTTTGGACCAATTTTGTGTTCTCCATTCGTTAAGCACCGGTTTGAGCACCGTTTAAGCACCGGCACCGTTTCAAAAGTAACGGTTTGGCACCGGTATCGGATAAAACCTAAACGATACCCATCCCTATTAGTAATAAGAGCCTTCTTGTAGTTGCACTAAACTGCACGATAAATCATAGAAGTAATTCAGACAGGGAGTTTTACAGTGGGGCAAAAAAGTATTTAGTCAGCCACCGATTGTGCAAGTTCCCCCACCTAAAATGATGACAGAGGTCAGTAATTTGCACCAGAGGTACACGTCAACTGTGAGAGACAGAATGTGAAAAAAAAAAAAATCCATGAATCCACATGGTAGGATTTGTAAAGAATTTATTCGTAAATCAGGGTGGAAAATAAGTATTTGGTCAATAACAAAAATACAACTCAATACTTTGTAACATAACCTTTGTTGGCAATAACAGAGGTCAAACGTTTACTATAGGTCTTTACCAGGTTTGCACACACAGTAGCTGGTATTTTGGCCCATTCCTCCATGCAGATCTTCTCGAGAGCAGTGATGTTTTGGGGCTGTCGCCGAGCAGCACGGACTTTCAACTCCCGCCACAGATTTTCTATGGGGTTGAGGTCTGGAGACTGGCTAGGCCACTCCAGGACTTTCAAATGCTTCTTAGGGAGCTACTCCTTTGTTGCCCGGGCGGTGTGTTTTGGATCATTGTCATGTTGGAAGACCCAGCCTCGTTTCATCTTCAAAGTTCTCACTGATGGAAGGAGGTTTTGGCTCAAAATCTCACGATACATGGCCCCATTCATTCTGTCCTTAACACGGATCAGTCGTCCTGTCCCCTTGGCAGAAAAACAGCCCCATAGCATGATGTTTCCACCCCCATGCTTCACAGTAGGTATGGTGTTCTTGGGATGCAACTCAGTATTCTTCTTCCTCCAAACACGACGAGTTGAGTTTATACCAAAAAGTTCTACTTTGGTTTCATCTGACCACATGACATTCTCCCAATCCTCTGCTGTATCATCCATGTGCTCTCTGGCAAACTTCAGACGGGCCTGGACATGCACTGGCTTCAGCAGCGGAACACGTCTGGCACTGCGGGATTTGATTCCCTGCCGTTGTAGTGTGTTACTGATGGTGACCTTTGTTACTTTGGTCCCAGCTCTCTGCAGGTCATTCACCAGGTCCCCCCGTGTGGTCCTGGGATCTTTGCTCACCGTTCTCATGATCATTTTGACCCCACGGGATGAGATCTTGCGTGGAGCCCCAGATCGTGGGAGATTATCAGTGGTCTTGTATGTCTTCCATTTTCTGATGATTGCTCCCACAGTTGATTTTTTCACACCAAGCTGCTTGCCTATTGTAGATTCACTCTTCCCAGTCTGGTGCAGGTCTACAATACTTTTCCTGGTGTCCTTCGAAAGCTCTTTGGTCTTGGCCATGGCGGAGTTTGGAGTCTGACTGTTTGAGGCTGTGGACAGGTGTCTTTTATACAGATGATGGGTTCAAACAGGTGCCATTCATACAGGTAACGAGTGGGGGACAGAAAAGCGTCTTACAGAAGACGTTACAGGTCTGGGAGAGCCAGAGATTTTCCTTGTTTGAGGTGACCAAATACTTATTTTCCACCCTGATTTACGGATAAATTCTTTACAAATCCTACCATGTGAATTCATGGATTTTTTTTTCACATTCTGTCTCTCACAGTTGAAGTGTACCTCTGGTGCAAATTACTGACCTCTGTCATCATTTGAAGTGGGGGAACTTGCACAATCGGTGGCTGACTAAATACTTTTTTGCCCCACTGTATGTCAGTGTTCTCCATTGAAACTGGTTATGAGTATTCACAAGATTTGTATCCAGGGATTATATCCCAGTCACAAGCACACTGTCACATTTCATAAGCTGGTTTGGTATCTCAGTGCAGTCCCCTACTTACAGAATAGTCTGAGGCCAGGGGCCTTTATAAAGGGGGCCAGGGCCCATGTCCTTGAGTGATTAGTCTGTCTTAGACAGATGTAGTGAAGCTTCCAGGATCGGTCACACTGCAGGGAGTTCTTAAAATGGAATCAAGTGAATCTCCGTTTAGGGAGCGACTGTGACTTAAGGCTGCATTAAGGTAAAATGTACACATGCCAGTGGAAGCTCGTCTGTTCAGAGCGTTTTATGGCATTTGATGTTTGTATATCTTCTTTTCATTCTATCATTATTTAAAAATTAGATTTTTTGTATGTGTGGGGGGACATATGAAGAACACTGGAGTTAGAAAGCTTATGGCTTTTCCTTTTGTGCAGAGCCTAAGAATAGCTCGGCGGACTTCATTCACATGTTGCTGTTATTTATAGCTGCCAGTGACACAAACAACACGCCTGTGGGTGCTGCTGCCTGTGCTGGGATTGGTTTTTGTCGTAACATAAACAGAACTAAAGTGGATCCCAGTGTTAAAAACAATTTAAAAATGTACATTGCAGCCACTGTCTGTGCATCTGGAACTGTTTCTGATGATCTGTGATGGTAGCAGGTACTTAGTTCACCAGATACTAAGAAATAATTCCTTTTGTTTTTTAAGGTAACTACTTAATTTGTCTTTTCTCTTGCAGGTAAGTTGACATGGAGCTGTCCAAAGCCTGACTCCTGCTGACGGTCGTTCTGTATGTGTTTGCTGTGGGGCTGGTGACAGAGAGGTAAATATGCCTCAAATAGTTGTTGACCTTTCTGTGTGGAGACACGAGGCAGAAGCAGCAGCCACTCTGATTATTGGACGTCCTGCTGTGACAGTGGACAGTGATAGAAAGGCCAGCGCTGTCTTTACTGAGCATCTTAGCTTCGTTGTTTTGTGATTTCATGAATAAATAATTATAAATAAATGATCAATAATTAGCCATTTGTCAGTAGTAGATGTGTGGTTATTATAACAGAGGGCAGAGGTCCTCTAAGGGCCTGGTTTAGGTGTTCAGCAGCGTCCTGTGTGCAGCAGATTAATCACATCATGTTCGGTTTGGTGGCTTTTTGATGTTATTGTTCGGAGAAAGCTGCCAGGAAACGACTAATAACTGATCAATGACAGCTCAGACAGTTCAGTCCAGTCCAGCTGGCTTTCCTCACAAAGTGATTCATTCGTTACCGTCTGTGGTCTCTGACCTGAGGAGGCGCAGTGTTACACTGATTTCATCTCCACAAAGCTTCTGTTGAATGTGAGTGAAGCAAGATCACTCCAAGCTGGTCAGTAATCTGTCCAGACCAGTATGTCAGTACTGTCTGGGTTTATGCTGAGCTGGGCTACTGGTACATGACTGGTAATGAACTGGTAACAACCCAGAGTTCAGTAGAACCTCTGGCTCTCTGTGCGCAAAGAGAAAGCCAATCCATAAATAAATCATGAACAGCCAACATGCACACATGCTTAACATAGTGTGTGTGTGTGTGTGTGTGTGTGTGTGTGTGTGTGTGTGTGTGTGTGTGTGTGTGTGTGTCTGCTTCCTTTGAGTACAGCTGTTTAGCACATGCATTAATATTTCAGGAAGATGCCCTCAGAGAGACATTATATATGTTTGCATGCTGCATAATTAATATAATAATAAATACCCTTCTAGCATGATAACAGCAGGGGGCGCTGTGACTGCAGAGTCCTTTTGATGTGCTGTTTTTACGTGACAAATTGCTGCTGACAGATCTATGTGATCACATATATTAAGAGAGGATTCCTGATTCTCTGTTTAACTTTGTACTGTGACGCTAACGGAGTTTATAAATAAGTCTTTTAATCGTATTAGTTGTAATTAGAAAGACGAACTCCTCTCTCCTGATTGTTGATTGGCTTTTTATGAATTAGGGTGAAAACTTCAAACCCACAAATACCCAAAGAAACCTGAAACGATGATTTAGCCATGAAGTGAAATCACACAGGGAAGCTGAGATTGTTTGTTGACCTGTGCTTCAGCATGTCTAACTGGGACCTTTACAGCAGTATTTCTGTGTTAGTTACTGTTCGACACCCTGTGTATCCACGATCAGTCGTCTGCACGTGTCCAGCCTCGCCCCTGTGTTCTACCTAAACGTTTCCATTCTGGTCATTCCCAATGAAGAGTCGACCATCTTTAACCGCTCCAGCTCCGCCTCCTGGGTTTGTCAGTGCCACCGTCTCCGACACACAACAGCTCGCCATCACGAGCTACCGTCTCCTAAATTTTCCCTGTCAGGTTTTTGTGTTTCTTCTTTCACAAACCCCCCCTGACCCTCACCTCCACCCACCCCACCTCCTCTGCACCTGCCCTGTGCACTGTGTTGTTCTGGACCAGCTTCACTCAGGCACCTTTCTCCTTCACACACATGTATTCAGTCTTACTGGCTCCACCTCTCCACCTGGTCCCTGTTCTCACTATAGTTCCCAGTGTTGTCTGCACCATCGCACACATGAAGGGCCTCAGAGTCGAGTCCTGATGTCATCGCGCCCCCGCTCTAAATCCATCTGTCCCTCCTACAGCTCAGCTCACCTGTGCCTTGTTGTCTCCTGCACAGCCTCAGTATGTGCTCAGTATGTGCTCAGTATGTGCAGTACCACAGTACGTCTCTTGGTGTCCCGTCGTGTGCTTTTTCCACATCCACACAGATATGATACAACTCCTTCTAACCTTCTCTGCACTTCCTCATCAGCTCGCTCCCCCTGTGGCTGCTGCAGCTCTGCACCCTGATTCTTCAGTACCAGGACACAAGCATCTGTCCCAACACTGTGTTAAACAATCTAGTTAAAAAGTCCCCTTCATACCTCCAGATGTTTATCAGGACCATCATTCTTCATCTCCTTCATGGCTGCCCTCATGTCCTCCTTACTCTGACGTGCTGCACATCCTTCCAACCTCAGCCAAGTCTTTTTCTCCTTCCTCAGCATCCGCTCTCTCACACAGGTCGCTGTAAACCTGCAGCCACTGGCCTCCCGGTGCTCCCGTCTACTTTCATTTTCCAGACTCGTCCTACTTTTCGTTTGCTGTTGAATATGATCCTGAACGTCCTCGTTCACATTTCCTTGTCATCTTTTCTTCTGTTCAGAGGATGCACTGAACACCACCATGACTCTTTCCCTCATACTTCAAACCATGTTTCAGAGGTTTGAAGTTACACACTAACCTGCTCACTTTATGTATTGTGTTTTTGAGCGTTTTCTTCTGCTAGTACCCCCTCACAGTCTCCACCTTAACATTTCCCACCAAAGACCAGAACTGTGCTTTCCACAGATGAGAGCCGCTGCATGCTGAGCACATGTGGAAGAGGCTGCAGAGCATCGTGCTGCTGGAACCTCGTCAGCGCGGCTGCTCTGGTGTTTCAGTGATGGTCTGGGGGACATCCCAACCACTCAGCACCCTCAGCGTCGCTCTAATAACAGCTACTTATTAATAACATTTGTGCACGAAGTTGCCACATAATATTTTCACCTGGATTCTTGGGGTGTCTCTGTTTTAAAATGTTCCTTTCTCAGCGTACTGCTGTCATCAAATTAATACTGAGCTAATAATTTTCATGAAAGAGTAAAATATCTCAGTTTTCTCTGTTATTTACAGTTTTGACAGTAAACTTCTCATTTTGACACTTTGAAAGCACCTACACAGAATTGTTTCAGTGATGGATGGAAGAACCCTCAGACGATGCCTTGCGTTGGGTTCTGCGTCGACTGGACGCCTTGTGTCGGAGGTGAACCGTTTTGATTTAAAGGTTGATCGTAGCGCTCCCTCTGTGACTCCCAACATTAACTAGCTCACTCGTGAGCGAGAGAAGATCAGCTGTGATCCTGTCTGCTTCATGTCTGTCGTGCGTGCTCAGCACATATTGCAGGAACGTGAAATATTTTGTAGGTTGAGCACAACCAGTGTTCCCCAGTTTCATTACTGGGAGTTTGAAACCAGTGATTAGGCTGACCTGTACTGGCCTGATAAAGCACCGCTACTTGAAACACGTGTAAAAAGCTCGGTGTCTACATTGATGGTTCTTTTAAAGTGAAGAAGCAGGTGAGTGCAGTGTTCAGTCCTGCTTCTTTCAGTTAAGACAGCTGGCCAAGGTAAAGCCATACCTCCTAACGTCTTTGAGCGTGTTATTCACCTTTCCCTTACTTGCAGATGAGACTACTGCAGTTCATTGTGTTATGGTCTAGATCAGGCCTCCATCCATCGTCTTCAGATGGTTCAAAATGCTGCTGCTCGCCTGCTAACTGGTACCAAACGGAGAGAGCATATAACCCCAGTTTTAGCTTCTCTACACTGGCTTCCTGTCTCCTACAGGATCCAATTTAAACTTCTACTTTTTGTTTTTAAGTCATTAATGCCCGAGCCCCTCCTCACCTGTCTGAGCTCCTCTCTGCCTATGCTCCAGGACAAACCACGAGGTCCAGCTCAAAACTAATGCTGTCCATCCCACGGACTGACCTCACATCCCGTGGTGATAGATCCGTCTCTGTGGCAGGTCCCAGACTCTGGAATAGTCTCCCCTTAAATATTAGATCTGCACAAACACTTGAGCAATTTAAATCTTTACTAAAGACACATTTCTATGCCCTGGCTTTTAACACACTATGACCCAAGCATTCTGGTCTTATTTGAATTAGTTTAGTTATTGTTTTAACTCTTTTACTGTCCTATTATTGTTTTTACTGTTATTATTGTGTTACATTGTTGCTTTTTAATACCATTTTTATATTGTTAAGCACTTTGTGCAGCATCGGCTGTTTGAAATGTGCTATAGAAATAAATTTGACCTTGAAACCAAACCTCCTTAGGAAGCGATTTAATTTTATTTATTTATTTAGGACCGTGCATGTTAATGAACATAAATGTAAAAAGAAAAATTACATGAATGTAAACATGCCAGATTATAGCCAAAGGCTAATTTCCATCTTTAATGAGGCCGTGTATTAAGTCTCACACAGCATGGGTGGAACAGCTACTAACCATCACTGCAAGCTCGACAGCAGGAGCCGTCTTCCTGTCGCAGTATACCCCAAACAGCTAATTATTGGACCGCAGGGAAATGGGACGGGTGTTGGTGCCATGAGGGAAAACCGTCGTTCTCCTCGCTCCTCCCTTTGCCTCCTGCTTGCTCCTCCCGACCCCGCTGGTCTCCGTTTTCCCCGACACTGATTAACCCCCCTCCTCTTCCCTAACAACGTTAGGCCCCTTTGATCTCCAGCACTTAAAACCAGCAGCTACCATTGTGCCATCCAAAACATCTCTGTGGTTGCTATGGTTATTCACTTAGATACAATTACTATAGCAACAGTGTTTCTGAGGGCTGGGGAGGAAGTGGCTCAGCAGGGATCCAGGTGGAGACACATGAAAGACACAGGCTGCATATAAACGGTGGATCGGTGAGGGCGGGCCCTCCTCGCCAGCCTCGCCATCGATACGATTTCTCTTTATGTAAATACGTGACACAGATATGTATGTTGAAGAAAGACAGAACATCCTTCCACACGATCCTCTGACACACTTGTCTCTACAATTGGATGTGAAACAGACTTGAAAGGAAAGAAGTCGTGTCAGGTATTAACAGATATATCAAACACATTATCTTCATATGCAGGGGTTAAGACTCTGTCATCAAACACCTTTAGAGAGAAAAGTAGCCAAGTGTGTGAGATGATAGCTACAGTGAGTGACAGCTTAGCAAAAATCCTGAAAGTTGGACACTTAATGTCAGCTTTGTCAGCCACACTGCAGAGCTCACAGAAGGCCCACAGCTCTGATGACTCAGTGGATGGAATAAAGCCCTCCAATGTGAACTGCACAGTGGTGTCATCATCACGTGTCTCCTTCATCTTCTCTGGGATGGATCAATAGATGGCTGATCCAGCCCCGTGTCATGAGGCAGCGCTGCCTAGTTGGCAGAATCTGACCCCAGACCAGCTATATACCATGTACAGTGTTCAATCAATTGGTCCTTCAACCTTTCACTGGGCATGTGTATAAGGTCACAGCTGTCAGTGTGCTGGATATTTGCAGTGTTTTAAAATGTATTCCACTACAGACTACAGATTACATGCCCCAAAATGTATTCTGTAACGTTACTCAATGAGAGTAATGTATTCTGAATACTTTGGATTACTTAATATATTATCATGCTGTTTACAACTACATGAATGTACTGTTGCTGTGATTTATTACTGTTACTGAAGGTCCGCGGCTCCGAACCGTAGTAAAGGGACCTCTGGCTAACACGTCGGGTTCGTGTCGGGCTCGTAGCTGAAAACGAGCTTTACTTTGTTGTCTGGGTCAACTTTGCTAGCAGAGACAGAGAGGCGTTGAAAGGCTGCTCCAACAGAACTTATTGTCAAAGGAGCAGAACAGAGTCAAACCTTCTGTTCTTAGAACTGAAGAAGCTTCTCGGATGAGAGGTGAAACGTCTTCAAGCAACTTAAAGAAGTCCAGACGCTTTTCTTTGCAAGCTCCTCAGACTACGATGACCTGGATGACTGAGAACCTTCACAGACAACGGAACTTATTGTTTCGGAGGAAAACAGGAACACGGTGTACGGTCGAGTCTTAACAGCTTACTTACAGCTGGGCTCGTCAGGCTCTCTTCTTGCAGTGGTTATTATTATATTTACATGCTTCCAGCTCCCGTTTCTGCTCGGTGACAGCTGTGCTTTTCCTTTCTCTCCCTCCCTCGCTCACAGACACATCACGGGTACAACAGTCCATCCTCCCTGCAGCACGGACTACACTGCCCATGATGCTACATTCTGCCTGTTAGCTTAGCACAACAACAACAAGGCCTCTCTCACCCAGGAAACACGCAGCGTGTCACCCTGTAACCATGGCAACCACAACGCTGCCGCCTGGAACAACAGAACATGTCAAACAAACCCAAACAGTCCTGACCCGCCACAATATGAACAGGAAAGTACCGCCGTGTAATCCATTTATTTCAACAAAGTAACTGTATTCTGAATACCACCTGTTTAAACAGTAACTGTAACAGAATACAGTTACTCGTACGTGTATTCCGTTACTCCCCAACATGCAGTGTAATCCATTTATTTCAACAAAGTAACTGTATTCTGAATACCACCTGTTTAAACAGTAACTGTAACAGAATACAGTTACTCGTACGTGTATTCCGTTACTCCCCAACATGCAGTGTAATCCATTTATTTCAACAAAGTAACTGTATTCTGAATACCACCTGTTTAAACAGTAACTGTAACAGAATACAGTTACTCGTACGTGTATTCCGTTACTCCCCAACATGCAGTGTAATCCATTTATTTCAACAAAGTAACTGTATTCTGAATACCACCTGTTTAAACGGTAACTGTAACAGAATACAGTTACTCGTACGTGTACTCCGTTACTCCCCAACACTGGATATTTGTCATATAATTGAAATATCATTAAACTCACTACTCGTACTCATAAATATGGTCCGTGCACAAAGCAGCGTCGTCTCTTTCTAACCATCCCTGCTCCAACAAACACGAGGTTGTTTCCATCGCTGCTGCTGTTCCATGTTGTTCAGCTCTTATTGTTACTGTAAGTCTCGTAGTTCTTATTTGTGTGAGGCTTTGCTCCTGCCCGTCACTCTGCTGCTGTTCCATGTTGTTCAGCTCTTATTGTTACTGTAAGTCTCGTGTTTCTTATTTGTGTGAGGCTTTGCTCCTGCCCGTCACTCTGCTGCTGTTCCATGTTGTTCAGCTCTTATTGTTACTGTAAGTCTCGTGTTTCTTATTTGTGTGAGGCTTTGCTCCTGCCCGTCACTCTGCTGCTGTTCCATGTTGTTCAGCTCTTATTGTTACTGTAAGTCTCGTAGTTCTTATTTGTGTGAGGCTTTGCTCCTGCCCGTCACTCTGCTGCTGTTCCATGTTGTTCAGCTCTTATTGTTACTGTAAGTCTCGTAGTTCTTATTTGTGTGAGGCTTTGCTCCTGCCCGTCACTCTGCTGCTGTTCCATGTTGTACAGCTCTTATTGTTACTGTAAGTCTCGTGTTTCTTATTTGTGTGAGGCTTTGCTCCTGCCCGTCACTCTGCTGCTGTTCCATGTTGTTCAGCTCTTATTGTTACTGTAAGTCTCGTAGTTCTTATTTGTGTGAGGCTTTGCTCCTGCCCGTCACTCTGCTGCTGGAGCACCGGGATTTCCCCAATCAGGACAATAACGGATGTTTCTGTTCGTTTCTGTTGTATACATGTTTTATATCAGAGCATCTCCCAGAATCTGAACTGATCAAAAAGTGCCGACATGTCCGGAGGGATTTTGGCCCACTGCTCTTTACAGCTGCTTCCACAGATTTAGTAAAGGAGGCTCTGGAGGCTGGCTAGCCCACTTCTTCTTCAGCCACTGCTTTGTTTGCACCCATCCACGGCCACCACTGTGTGTTTGACTGTGGGGATGTTGGTGTGTCACACTCAGCATTTCTCAGCCTTCAGCCAATCATCCAGACGGTCAAACCTCAGACGGGCTTGTACATGCTAAACCGCGTGGGTGCTGCAGTAGTTCAATCCTCTACCAGTGTTACCAGTATGTGGTGACTGTCATCCACCTGCCTTCTCACCATTAACCAGCTCCTCCTGTGTGAGTTTGGGCCCATCCAGCACCTTTCCTGTGATCATCCTCCGCCCATGAGGCTGACTGATCACATCATGGTCAGAACTGCTGCACCCACAGTCACCGAGCTTCATGCTGACGCCCTTTGCATCTATATGCTGAGAGTCCCACAGCCAGTCTGTGGGATCCAGGGTTGTAGAGGATCACACACTTCATTCAGGGACATGCAGATCTGTTCATAACTGATATGTTTTTTGTTCGATGTTTCTAAACTCAGGTAAAAATCAGAGACTGTTCATTTCTCTGTAAGTGAGCAAACTTATAAATTCAGCAGGGAGGATAATTGTTTCCCCATCGTAGTTCAGTGTAGCTAGTCTCTTAACCCCCAACCAACCCGCTGCACCTCCTCCCTCCCCTCCCTCTCATAAAATATTGAGAGAGCCTGGCACTAGGCCAGACGCCCCCTCCCTCTCTGCCAGGCAGGCTGACGGAGCATGTGGCTGTGGGAGGGGCACGAAGGGCGGCTCGGCTGAGGAGATATTTGTGCTGTCTATGTTACAGAACTGCGCTACAACGCTGACATATTTGTCTCCGTGTTCTGGGTGCAGGCAGAGTTATGGCTGGATGGTGTTTATAGTGAACAGGCTCCCCTGTTATTAAAGCAGAATCGTGTTTCTCATTTAAAGTGTCACATTTCTGAAATGTACAGTAACCATGAACATATTCGTTCTCTAAATGAACGCCACGAGTTGTTCCCACATCGAGCTGCTCTACTCTGAACTCATTCACACGAGCACTTTCTGCTCGAGTGCTTCCTCTGTTCACAGCCACACTCACGGATGCGCTGGAGAACAGCTCGGGTAAGAAGTGTGAACAACATGCTGGCATTTCATTCTACCTGCAGTGGTCAAATCAAGGCAGTGGTCAAATCTAGCTTCTTTCAGCTCAGGCAGCTGCAAAAACAAAGCCAATTCTTTCACGGCAGCACTTTGAGACAGTGATCCACGCCTTTGTCAGCACTCGGCTGCATTACTGTGATGACCTTCATGTTGGGGTCAGCGCATCATATATTAGTCAAAATGCTGCAGCTCGTCTTTTAACTGGCACTCGAAAGTTTGAGCACATTTCCCCTGTTTTAGCTTCACGTCACTGGCTGCCCATTTCTTTTAGGATTCATTTTAAAATTCTTTTATTTACTTTTAAAGCTCTCCATGGCCTCGCCCCATCTCATCTCTCTGAGCTGCGACAGCCTCATACAGGCCAGCTGATCAGCTGCTCCTGCATGTACCCAGGACTGGGCGTAAACTTAGAGGAGATCCTGCTTTTGCTGTAGCAGCTGCAAACTGTGGAGCGAGCTTCCTTTGGAGATCAGACAGGCCTCTTCTTTACCTGTTTTTAAGTCTTGAAAACCCGCCTCTTTACCCTGAGCTTTGACACCACGTGAGATGTTGGTTTTTATTTCAGTTGTTTTTAGGTGATTCGATGCTGTTTTATCTTGTTTTGTTTTCATTTGATGTTTTATGTGTTTTATTTATTTATTTTGCTGTTTTCTGTTGTTCTATTGTTTTAACTTATTTTCCGTGCAGCACTTTGTTCCTGTGCTGGCTATTTTAAAGTGCTTTATAAATAAGATTGGATTGGATTGGACTGCCACCAACAGCTCTGTAACACACTGTGCACACAATGCTATCATTGTCTTTTCTTTTTAGCTGCTTTTACATTTTAGTTGCTGACTTCTGATAAACTGAATAAAACAGGAGAACACACAACCTGGAAATCTTCAACCACACACAAAATACATACGTTTCCCTGGTAAAGTACACAACCTCTGCAGTACCGCTGAGTTTTCTACAAGCGCACAAAGCTGCTACCAGCTCTGCTGCTGTGACCTGTGTTACCTGTGTTAGGCTCTTACATCCATACGATGGTTGAAGGACCGGCCGTGTCCCGTCTTCCTTCTGTGCATAATCGTGGCCCCTGCTGAAAGCTGACCCCGTTCTCCCACAGTGTTGCTGAAATGGTGAAACTGGAGCACGAATCGATCTGGGAGCTTTGATGAGAGATGAGCTGAAGTTTGACTGCAGCCTGATTCACTTTAGGACAACCAGTTTGCTTTTAATGTTTTTCTGCCTGATTCATTCTGATACACAAACACAGGCTGAACGGTGTCTGTGCTCCCACATCCTCAGTGTCCGTCTCAACACCTCTGCATCCTTCACTCACTTCTTAGCATGCAGGACGTGTGTGTGTGTGTGTGTGTGTGTGTGTGTGTGTGTGTGTGTGTGTGTGTGTGTGTGTGTGGGGCACAGGGGACTGTGGGACTTTGTCCTGATGTGAATGTGTGTGTGGATCTTCTCCTCCCGGCCTATCACAGTGAGGAATGGAGGTGGTGTCAGTGTGGGTCAGTGTCACTGGGAGCTGTGGGCGTCTCCACAGTGGGCCTGGGAAACTTTGAAAAGATGTTTTCTTCTTTCGGCCATAAAATCCAGATCTTGGTTTCCTCTTTGTGAGCACAACAGAGACTCCCCTTGTCTCTTACACAGCCCCCCTTTGGCTTTCATGCACACACACCCACTCAGGGAATAAAGTCACTGCAGCCATTTAGCTGCTTCTCAGCACCCGCTGCATAACCTGAGGTTGGTCAGCCGGTCGACTCGTCGTGCATAGTGACAAATGAGGGATTTCAAATATTTCCAAAGCGATGCATCAGGTTTCTTTGCAGATGAAGTGAGACGTGGATGTTTCACAGCACCAATGAAGATTGTGTTTAAGTGCAGCCGGGCGCACGCTCCCCCAGCGACGCCAGCTTCTTCTCACCGTGCAAACACTTTGATTTGAAATAGATTACAGCCGTGAGTGTTTGACTGTGATGGACTGGTGATGTGATCAGGGTCGCAGGTTTCCACCCGCCTCGTCTCTTTGCATGCAGTGAAGGAAACTATGCAAACTATGCAAGGTGTGCAGTAACAGGTCTGAACAAACCAGCAGCAAATAACTTCCAGTCTCCACAGGTTCAGTGCAGCTGGTGTAACAAAACGTTTGGTTACAACATATTAATGTTCGCACACTGCTGTAAAAACAGTTTTATTAAAATGAACGTGCACTTTTGTAGAAGCTCGTGGTGAACGCTCCACTGCCTTTGTTTTATTGTTACTATTATGTTGTGATGGGTTGAACAGGATGACTTGAGACGTGTGCGATGTGACAGAATAGACAGATGGAAGCCTTCATGTTGGATCAGAACGACGTCGGGCTTGTTGGTCTGCTGTGGTTTGATCAGAAGACTTCCTCAGATCAGCACCGTGGCCCTCCTCTTCCTCTCCCCCATCTGCTTCTTCTAGCAGCTTCCAACACACTGAGGTCTCTGACAGTGAGAGTGACTCCAGTGTTCCTGTAACTTTGAAGCAGAGGTTCAAGACAGATTTGATCTTTCCTTTCCTTCTGTTTGGGATTGAAGTGATGTAATATCAGGGGGGCAGGGGGGGCTATGATGTCCTGTCATTCTCATGTAAATCTGTGTTGGGAACATTAATGTTTAGTAAATGTGAAGTTAGCAGAGCAGTTTTGGTCTGAATCACTGACGTCTTTCTTAAATACTGCAGGAACAGTTAGGAGTGTAACTGTAATCTGTAATTGTAGTTTGGCTGAGCTGGAGTCTTTGGGTTCATCATGTCGTTGGATGCTCACCTCCTGCAGCTGCTGGCTGCTCTCCCAGATGAGAGATGATATCTGAATGTCCTTTATAATAACCTTAATTCACCTCGCACACACACAATGAGCTGTCTAATCAGCTGACCGGAGCAGGTGCTGTGTGTGAGAGCGATGTTGGGGTTGTGAGGGCCCAAAGAGCTGGATCTCAGCCCCTGTGGAGGACAGAGGGGGTATGGACGTCGCGTGCGTGGAAACCACTCCTCAGCTACTAGCTGCAGATGTGCAGTGCACATGTGGAACATGCAGCACCTTAAACCAACTTTTCCTCTGGAGTTAAACACTCTCGCTGTCTGTTCACATACAGGTCTGTGTCCTCTGTACAAACCGCCGGTGACCGTAGCAAACTGGCAACCAGAGTAATGGTAAATGGTAAATGCACTGGTTCTTATATAGCACTCTTCTACCCTCCCTAAGCACTAAACCAGTTCCAGAGCATCTAATAAAAGCACTGGCAGCAACAGGGGCCAGTATCCCGCCCAGGGTGACTTTGGCACGCAGACTGGAGCAGCCGGGGATCGAACTACCGACTGACGTCCTGAGCCACAGTCGCCTCTTTTCCAGTAGAACATAACTGCCTCAGCTCTACTCGACTCTGTCTCTCAGTTACAGTTGAGCACCACCTCAGTGTGGGTGGGGCTGTGACAGCAACACAACCTGGAAGTCCCGTGATGTCATTTGTATGTGACGCAAACACAACAAGCGATGACATCCCGGTGATGGAACATCTGCACCCCGTCACTGGACTTCCTGTGTAGCCGTTTCCCTCGTTGCCAGGCAGGTTTGAGTCTTGAAGGGTTCGCTCTCATAACTGATCCAGTGATGTCACTTCCTGGCCATCAGCGGCATGTATCTGGGACACAAACTGGGCTTGGAACTGGGTGAGAGATGAAACTCTGAGAAGCTCTTCAGACGACGCTGACCTGCATGACTGAGGACCTGCACAGACTTGCTGCCTCGCTCTTTGTGAGGAACGTCCTTCAGGAGTATGAAAGGGAAACTAGCAGTTTATTGAAACCAGCTCCGCTTCAACCTCAGATGCACACAAAGTAGACTCGTTCCCCAAGAGTTTGCACTTTGGATCCCAGGTATCGAACCAGCAACCCTCTGATTAGCAGATGAGCCAGTCGGGCTACAGCTACCCTACGTGTGTGTGTGTGTTGCCTTTTCATTCACATAATCCATCTTATCTCTAATGAAAAAGCCAAATGAAATCCTCAGATTTGCCCCTCAGGTTCCCACAGTGTTCAGGTCACACCAGGCCACAGTCCCACATTTGAGCCACGACTGTGGGTCACACAGAGGACAGAGCATGTCCTTTAGCCTTCTTTGTTTTTGGATTGTGTGCCACAGAGTCTCCCTGAAGATGATTTTGGCACGTTTGCTGAGATTGTTTGAAAAACAAGCTAAAGAACATGTCCACGATGTCACAGCAGCTGTGGGCCTCGATGGAGCCCACGTTTGTCCTGGAGGCGTCCTCTGTGGAGCGAGGCCGGCTCACATGGTTCAGTCTGAACAGGGTGAAGCTCCAGCTTTGACCTGATTAACTTCCAGTAGTGGAAAAGCAGCTGTAGCTGCATTTTTCATCACTATTAATGGGATGCTGCTATGACCTGCTGTTAGTGGGAGCTCAAAGCCTGAGGCCATCATTAAGATCTGTGTGGGTCTGTGTGGGTCTGTGTGGGTCTGTGTGTGTGTGGGACACTCACTGAGTAGTAGTCGACTGACCGACCCAAACACGGTGACTTCATATCACAGGAAATATTCAGCTCAGGCTTCTGTCTGACGCTTTGCTGTCTCACATTTAAATCACAAAGGTTGTTTCTACAAACACCCACTCATCTATCGTCCTCTTACACACCGGTCACAGACCCACTGCTGAACTCACAATATCATTTATTTTCCTTGTGTTTGATTGGTGGTACAGTTGTTTTATTTTGTGTGTTTGTTACACAGGAAAGCTGTTATTGATCAGTTTGAGAGTAAAACAGAAACTGTGAGTGTAAATGTGGAGATTACAGTCGTTTCATGCTGTAACCTACAAAATGCTTTGTGCAGACGAGTCAGTGAAATCAATCAATCATCGTGATTTCTTTAGCTCATGAACACAGTGTGGGGTCAGTGTTAACAACATGGTGCAGAAAGGAAACACAAGCGTGGAGTCGGTGGGATTGTGCAAACGGTGGCTCGTGCATCAATCAGCTCCAGCTGTGATGCATCTCTTTGATTAGTGGGAGCAGCAAACTCCATCCAGACAGCTTCCTTTGTTTTTTTCACTTGACTGATCGATCAGCGCACAGCTCCGTTTAGCACACACGCCATCTTTAACGACGGCGTGGAGTCTGTGCCCTGTTCCTCCCACACACGAGTGTTCGTTCATGTTCGGCCTTGTGTCTGAGCGTTTCCTCTCGGTGTGTCTGTAACGAGGAAGCCACGGGCAGGTCGCACACAAACGTATGGCTGCCGAGTGTGCGAGTGTGGCAACTATTCTGGTTTCCAGATAAACACTGGTGGCAGCTGCTGCCATGGCAACACCATTGTGCTCCCTCCCTCCCTCGCTCGTCTCCCCTCCCTCTCCCCAACCACTCCTCTCTCTCATGCTCCGCCGGCTCAGAGAGCGAGGACCAGAGAGGAGAGAGGTCAGCTCGATTCAGAGGACAGAAAGAAGAAAGGAATAACCCGGAGTGGACGGGGACAGGATGAGCGAGGACAGCCACTCCCACTACAGGCTGGACCCCAGCGATCGCCTCAACGGGCTGGGACAGAGGAGGAAGAGACCCAAGAAGGTAAACGAATAGATGGAGAGCCACGTGGTGCAAAGTGTGTAAGGATGGAGCACCCCACCCTGCAAAAAGAGAAAGGAGGTGGGGTTAGGTGAGGTTTGTTTATGTGCAGACGAGCGTCCACATGATGTTAGGAGCACCGAACCATCCGAACTCTCACCCCGTCGTCTCCTGTGGAGTGTGTGGCTGCTCCCCCACAGCAGCTGTATCCTCTCTCATATCCTCCGTCTCCTGGTGTTGTGTTGCTCCACAGTGAGTCGTAGTAGGAGGCTCACATGCTGTCAGGGTGGGTCCCTGCTCGCTCTTTGTGTGCCTGTCGTTGGGGGTTTTGCTGTTTGCAGCTATCAGGAGGTTTGTGTTGTAGCCTGATGTGAGAAGTGTTGTTATTATCATCATTTTTAACATTTCTGCACCGCTACAATAAACAGACACACACCCATCAGCCTGTTTACAGATCTATACGCCCATAAAGACGTGAAACACACATTGCACAAATCTACTATAACGTGTTCATATGTGTTATAAAATAAAGAGGTAAAGTATTAGCTGTTCAGGTTGATTCATAAATATGACCTCAGCACGTGAAATCCTTCTGCTGACATCCCTAAAAGCTCGTCAGACCAACGAAGCCGTACAACACAAATAACCAGACCAAACCAGGGTTGTGCGTCTGTTGTTGAGAACATTGTCAGTAAACCACAGTGACGTCCTACAGAGGACTCGTGTTGTCATTATTTTTGTGTATGTCGTGTGAGCTGAGAGCTGTAACCAAAGGTAGTGAGCGCGTCGGCCTTTAACGTCGCGGCTGGTTGTGCGATCGCGTCGCCGCTGAACTCGTGAGAGTTTGTCTCAGGGATCTTTACATTTGAAGTCAGGTGAACATCCAGTGAACTAACAGAACATTCAGGAGCATTTACTCTCATGAATGTCAGACAAACTGAGGTTTGTGTGTCAGTTAGATTCTTTAAGTCATTAAAGTGTCTCTGTTAGGAAAAGCATCTGTTTCCTCCACTTCTGCAGAACTGCGTGACCCGTAGCATCATTGCAGGAAGTATCCTGTGACAATGAGTGACTGCACATCATCATTATCAACACATAAACCTGTGGTCTGGACCTGCAGTTCTTATTTTTACTGTCTGCTTTTGTGTAAAGCAGCACTTCAGTAAGCACCTGTGAAGCACACAGTCATAGTCGAGTAATGAAGCGATCCATATGTGAAACATATTCCACGTCTACAGGATAGTGGAGGTTACATGGGTCAACCTGGCAAACTGTACCAGCACATGTGATCACACTGATAGCAGAACACAGGTATGTGAGTCTCTACGACGAGGTCAGAAACCAGTAACAAATGTTTCATGTGATTCGTTTTTCTCCAGTTTGTCTGCAGTGAACCTTAAATACTCACTGAACCAGCTGTTTCCTGATGTGGTGACGTGTGTCGGTGATGAAGCCAACACTCTGTCCAGTGTTGGGCAAGTTACTTGAAAACAGTAATCAGTAACTAATTACTTCCCAAAAAAGTAATCCCGTTACTTTACTGATTACTTATTTTCAAAAGTAATTAGTTACTTAGTTACTTTTTAAAAACACGATTTACAACCTGAATAGGTGATAAAGCGATAGATCTTTCAGGTTTTAATAACGCAGTAACGCAGCGTTCCTACGGGAAAGTAACGGTAATCTAATTACCGTTTTTGCAATAGTAATCCCTTACTTTACTCGTTACTTCAAAAAAGTAATCGGATTACGCGTTACTGGAGCGTTGTTCTCCTCTGTAACAAAGCAGTGATAAAGGAATAGATGCTGATTTTATTAACTTGTGTCTTTGTGCTGCTGGATTCAGTCTGAAGCAGGCAGCAGTGCTGAACCTACCAGTGTAAATGTGATGGTGGAAGCAGAGGCCAGCACTTGGCAGTGCTAAACACAATAAAAGACTCACAAGTTCCTGCTCAAAGGTCAGCTGCCTTCAGATCAATCATTAACCTGCAGCAGGTTGTGGCCTGATGTGTTTGTAAGAGTTTCACTTTCAGGAGGAGAAGATTTAAACGAGTCACACAAATGTGAACTACAAAGTCTGTGACACACAATTTATGCAAACTGCATGAAATCTGACCTGAAGAAATCCAGTCTTCTGCCTGTTGTGGTTGTGACAGCTGCTCGTAGGAGAGTTTGTTTGTAGGAGGTGGAGATGTTCTCAGATCAAGTGCGTAATCGTCTCTTTGTGTAGACGCTAAAAGCTGTGAGCCAAAACTCTCTGCTCTGAAACTCTTCACTCAGTCCTCACACTGAGAGTTTAGAGGCTGAACTTCTTGTTCCTCCATAACACTTTTCATGAAACAGCAGAAATGAGCTTGTGTTTCTCAGCAGTGCGCACACAGAGAACCGATCCTCTCTGCTCAGTCTGAACAAATCAAAGTGAAACGTCAGTGAAAACACAGCTGCTGATCAAACTGTGTCAGATTAATGCCTCAATGTTTCACTGTGACGTTAAAAAATACATAAAAATGATTTAAAGAAGTAGGAGGCAGATTTTCACAATAAGAGCACTTTGTTTTTAATTCAGTTAATGTCAAACTGTCATCAACACCTCTGTGTTGTCTCCGTCTCTGAGCAGATTCAGGCATTACTCAAATAATAAAGGCTTTCTTTCACTATTATACTTTCATTAGTCTCCAGGTTGATGATTATAAACAGAATTATTAAAGTTTTTATCATTTCAGGCTGAAAATCAACATGAATTTGGTTCTAATCAAAGAAGCTCCTTTAATGTGTGTCATTAAAATCCTCACACAGGCTTAAAAAGGCGACATTAACATTAAAATAAATGAAAGAAGCTTCAGCTGAGAGCTTCATGCAGTCATCATCAGCAGCTCATAGCAGTCACAGCTCTTTATTACGCAGCTTTGCAGGAATTAAAGTGGCTGAAGTGTCAGAGTTTGTGTGAGAAGCTGCTTCATGGACAGCTGTACACACGTCTTTATTATTTCTTCATAAATCAAACACACAGGTTTGTCTGCAGATGATTTAAAGTGTGTCGTTGTGCAGTTAAAGCTGTTTGTGTGACGCCCTGACCTCCTGTGAATGAAACAGCCAATCAGATCCATCAGAGAGAGAGCAGGAAGTGTTGTGTGTTTGTGACAGAACAAGGAAACAGTGATGATGATGAACATAAAGATCCTCTGATGTTTCCTGTTACAGTAACGCTTGTTCATCTGTTGCTCTCCTACACTTTCCTATAAATAAAGGAGAAAAAGTCCGTTTAGTTTCATTTCCTACAGCTCAGAGTTACACTTCACATTCCTGCTGTCACATCAAAAAGCTTCACTTTGGTCCAACATCTACATGTTAACATGAAACACAGACAGACTCAGAACATCTGGAACATCTGCACTTTGACCCAAACTGTTATAGCAGGATATTTTCTGCATATTTCTTATGTTGGACCTGTTTGAACTGTAAACGACCTGTAATCATCTGTAAATGGTGTGAGACACACTGAGGCCACCTACAGGGCAGCTGGGGAACAGCAGGGATCTGAAATCATACGAGACGTTAGTGAGTGAGAAGAACAAACGGACTTAAGATGGCTCGAAGTGATCAAAGTTGATCTAAAACAGAAGATAAATCCACTGATTCTTTGTAAAGTTCATCTGCTGCTCACATGAATCCATGAAAGATTTATTTCACTGAATGTTTCTTCAAAGCTCATTTCAACCTGTTGAAGTCATGAATGAAAGTGCAGACTGAGAGTGGATCACATGATGTTTGAGGTGTGTCATGTGACATGTTCAGTATTGTCACACATGTCTAGATTGTCCCTGATATCATAACTGCTCAAACACTGATGATTATATTTGAAGAATTATTCCTGATGGCAGCAAAGTTTGAATGGAGCTCTCTGTCTGTGCTGATTTGTCGCCCTCTGGAGGTCAAAGCACAAACCTACAGGGCAGCTGGGGAACAGCAGGGATCTGAAATCATACGAGATGTTAGTGAGAAGTTAGAACAAACGGACTTAAGATGGCTCGAAGTGATCAAAGTTGATCTAAAACAGAAGATAAATCCAAAGCAGCATCAGATGAATGTTACCATTTCCAGTTACGGTGCCCTTCATCTAATATGGAAATGTGTTGTTTTTTTTTTGCCGTGTTGTTGTTCTTCCTATTGTGTTTAGGCCAGAGATGCTCTTCAAACAGCTGACAGACATGACCACATTACAAGAACATGGTGTGAGTCCGATTTGATATTCCAGTCAACGCTGAGAGACCTTAACCAGGAAGTCAGAGGTCAGCTGATGCTGCGAGCAGGAAGTGAACCAAGGGAAAGGTCCACTCTACTCAATCTCAAAGAAAATATGCTGGTATTTGTTGATGTTGATGGTACAATAAAAATATATAATATAATAAATAATAAAATATCATGTGATGATGAGATGTGTTGTTGGTGTTTGTATTTTCTGTAAATGTCTTTTTTAATGTAAATGCTTTGTTCCAGACGGACAGGGAATCAGTTGCTGTACGATGACATCATCTTGATGTTGACGAGGAGGGCGAGAAAAACTAGTTTTGTCCTGCAGATGGCGATCTTGCACCGTGTCCAGAGAGCCGACACTTTGATGGTGCTGCTCTACTCAGCTTACTTTAGCCTGGGTTGGACTCTATATGAGCAGCTTCCACTCTGGTTTCACTCTTAAACACACTTGTTTGATTTCACTTGTAAAAGTTGAAGAATAAATATTTTATTACAAAATTATTTGTTGATGCATTTTTTTAGGGTCAAATATCTTGTTTGATTTGAGGAATGAACTGTTAGGGTGGAAAAAGTGAATCAGGTTAAAATAGTGGTGCTTTATATCAGTGAAGATGTATAATGTAATTTAAAATGTTGATGATGGGTTGTAGTGGGCTTGTACTTACAAAACTGCCTCATTTTATTGGAACGATCCACAGTTGCATCCATTCACGGATGACATCTGACATCATTTGACATCTGGTCTGAACACGTTTGTACACAAGATGCCTCAGTTCTGGATGTTCCCACAGACTCCTCTGTGCACCTAAAGAAAAGGTCAAGGGTCAGCAGCACATGTAGTTGGGACAATTCTTCAGTCGCACAAACTACACAATCATTTTCCTCCAATGACGACTTTTCACTTGCAGAAATGGTCCTGTGTGATTTCCAGGCTGTGATATAAAAACTAGTTCCTAATGGCAGCGACTCACTCAGTAAACATGTGTTTCCTTCACCAACCTCACACACAGATCCAATAAGATCAGGAAGTGGGCAGTATAGTACAATATGTGTTATTCTGTGCTGCACTGCCCAAACTAAAGATCTGCTGAAGTGTTGGAAATGATCCAGATGTTTATTTTGGACGATACAGCAGAAGATCAGACATGAAAGTGGAGATAACACAGAAGACCTGCAGCAAAGGTCAGAGGTCAGACTGGGCCCCTGGATTCAACAATGAGCCAATGATCATCAAGCAGTGACTAAAGCAGAGCCCTGACGTTCTGACATTCATCACACAGTCAGAACAAATGTCTGCTGATGACTTCATCTCATGAAACGACTGATAGATGTCAGTTCATTGATCAGCTGAGCTGCTGATCTTCATCGTCACAGAAACATTCAGCTTGTTTCAATCAGTAAATAACTCCCACTACTCCCAGTTTGAACTGTTCCCACTCAAAATGCTGTGAGAACAATGATCATTGTAGAACTTCACAAACATCACGTGTTGTTTTCCACATGTAAGATCAGCAAACACACAGAAACTTCCTGTTGCCACACACGGCCTCTAAAATCTCTTCCACGCTTTCTGTCTGAAGTCCACTCTCTGTGTCGGATCCACAGGAAACAACAAGATCTTATTAACATGGTTTTCAATGTGTCTCCTTCCAAAAAGTCCAACCAATGAACAAATGTGTGTATTTGTGGAGGCCGAACAAAAGCATGACACATTTCTCTGTTTCTATAAACTGGAGTCAAACACAAACATGAAGAGTTTCACTGACAGACTCCAGAGGTGTGGACTCGAGTCACATGACTTGGACTCGAGTCAGACTCGAGTCATTAATTTTATGACTTTAGACTTGACTTGAAAAAATGTTCTAAGACTTGTGACTTGACTTGGACTTTTACACCAATGACTTGGGACTTGAATTGGACTTGAACCGGTTTACTTGAAAAGACTTGATATTTTACCCCAAATATAAAATTTAACATGCATATTATATAGAGATTGAAAATGTGACGTCATTCACGGGTAGAACCGCAAAGGATTCTGGGAACTCGTGGCAAGCGGTACTATCGCACGCAGGCTTTCAATTGAAATCAGTTATACAGCGATAAAAAGAAACACAAAAATGTCAAGAAGCTGTTGTATGATTAACTGCAATAGCCGGTCGCATGACAGCCACGGGAAGCCGACGAGTAAAGAGATCGGTTGTTATCGGATTACGTCGTTGAAGAGAAATTGTTCAAGCCATGTTTCCGAAGTAACAAAGACGCGACGGATGGCCTGGATCGCAGCCATTCAAAGATCAAATATAACGTCCCAGAACACTCCAGCTCACAGGTTAGTCTGCTCCAAGCATTTACACGAAGGTCAGTGTCTTTTAGTAGTTAATACGTCATTTTCATAACATAATTGGTGATATAGGTTACAAGCAAGTCTGGCGCTGAACAGAAATTGTCGCGCTATGCTCCTTTGTTTATTGTGCATAAATAGTGAATTGTCCTGACACAATATTGCGTTTCGCTTCTGTTATTATGGTACATTGACAAAAACATATACTTTTATTCACAGGATAAAACAGTTGTTTTGTATCACTAATTGCCCAGTACGATTACAGCATACAATATTATTGTCACTGCTACATTTCTGTGATGCTACCAGAAATTATTTCTACTACTAATTAATTACCGTTGAGCTCAAAGGTCCTATTAATAAACGGTTAACGAATGTGTATTTATGACGACGATTTGTGAGACTGGTAAACTTATGATATGTACGATGGTCTTTACTTTCTACACGGTGCATTTCAAGGTCCTGCACCCATCCGTCGGTAAACTGTACCTGGGCTTGTTGCAGTGACCTGAAGTTACTAAACTTCATGAGTGTGTGCACTCACTCCAAGAACCGTATGATTATAAATATGCATATAAATATGCTACGATGAGATAGCTGACTTCATCTAACTAGCAAATGTTGTCCAGGCTACGTTGGTGATACAGTTTTTTTTAATGTGTATGATATTTTTGTCATGCGATTTTAAAGCTGGTCCTACAACCGCATCCAAGAATAACATGCAGCTTATCTCAGAACTGTCGGTGAAAATTATTCTTGGAGCTAGGTTTAATTGAGCTGCATTTTAAAGAGGTGCAATTTCACAATTTGTGTATATTTTCTAAGTTCACTATTTTGTCATGTGTTGAGAAAAACACAGATTTTAAAATTACATGGTCTAATATTTACATTTAGCATAACTGCAACGTTATTTTTTCGTTTGTTTTTTTTAAAGACTCGAAAGGACTTGAAATTCAAAGTTTCAGACTTGTGACTTGACTCGGACTTTTACACCAGTGACTTGAGACTCGACTCTGACTTGCCTGACATTACTTGAGACTTGACTTGAGACTTGAGGATAAAGACTTGAGACTTACTTGAGACTTGCAAAACAATGACTTGGTCCCACCTCTGACAGACTCCAAAATGCCCCCACAGTGGATCAAAGGGAAATCCTACAGTGTGGCCAGAGACTCTTAATGGCTCCAACATCAACACATCCACAATGTTGGATCCAGTTCTGCCTCACAGAGTTACTAAGACACACCCTCTGCCAGCATCACAACAGCTCCACCTGCTCCACCTGCCTCCTCAGCATCTGTACACCTGAAGAGAAAAGAAAGGCTCCAACAGCAAATAATCTACAAAGGATTCATGAAGTTTCATCCAACAATAACATGTTTGCCTTCCACACTTCTGTTATTCATGATCACAAACACAAAGAACTTGTGCAGCCCTGATATCAGCCCTAATATATGAGTGTGTTTGCCCAAAGACTGAAACAGCATCAACATGACAGCTGTAAGAAATCTTCTCTCAGCCTTGTTTGGCAGAAGATCCCTGCAACAAAGATTGTAGCTGAAAGATGACGTGTGTAAAGTTTGCTCTGTGGGAGGGTCGAGGCTGTTTTTAGACCTTTGATAGTTTCCAATCCAGTTCTGACAGACAGGAATAAAAACAACATCATTAAGATCAGATCATGGAGCTGTTTGCTGCCTTGTTTCTATCTTCACATTACAAGACTTTACTACAATAAAGATGCTGACATGTATCTGTAGCAACAACATCATTGAATCTAGAACAACTGGAGCCAAACCAGTGGCTCTGCTGGGATCACTGGTGAGCCAACACTTCCTTGTTGATGCAGATTTCAGGGCTTCCTTTTGCTCCTCCGTTATAACTGTTCTCTCTTCTCAACACATGATGACACAAAGGAATCAGCAGTGACAAAGATGATGCTGAAGAGAAGCACACACTTCACACATATAACAGAGCAGTGCAGTTACACACACCTCTGCTCGACATCAGGCCTCAAACAAAGACACAAAACACTAACTTGACTCTAAACAGAAGAAACGAGCAGCTGTTTCTGTTCTGTGCTTATTTATATTTGACACACATGCTTCTCTTTGTGCAAACACACATCGCACTATAAGGGTAACCTCGCACACAATGATTGGACAGCACAGTGATGATGCTGGGAGATCCTATACGCAGCAACACAGAAACACTGAGAACTTTAAACAATGATGGAAAGTGTTATAAATGACTTGTTGGCCTCTGATCTGTCACAAACAGCTGAAACGTGTCTCTCATGAGTCACATGAAGGTTTTTGACAGAAAGGACAAAAAGTAGCTGCAGTCAGTTTGTGTCATTTTTAGATTTATTCATCTGGGAGAAAAATCTGAGGGACATTAAAATGTGTTTTCAACAGAGACAAGAACATGAATATAACAGAACAGGTAAATGAACATGTTTCAAGTAAACAGCTGGACTGATCAGGTCCAAACACAGAGTGATAAACTTGTCAAACAGCTGTCATATCTTTATATAGAAGCTCTTTATAAATGCTGCTCACTGCAGTCTGTTTACTAATAATGTCAAAGTGTTAGAAACACAGAAACATCAGAATGGTCTTTGTTCACAGAAACCTGTCTGGGATCCTTTGTTGTTCTTTTGATGCAGAGTTACATTATAAATATAAAGAGTTATTTCAGAGTCTCATCAGTTTTCCTGCATGTCTTTATTTAACACATCAGCAGGGCTGAAGCTCTCATGTTAAACACACACTGATCTATGGACACGTTCATGTGTTTCTAACAGAACCAGGCTGTTATCAGCCTGCACTAACATTATGTCACACACACTGAATGTAACAGTGACAGTTTACATCATCACACAATCAGCTGTGATTGTTTCACTGTCATCAAACGAGTCAACAGGAAGTAGAATCAATAGAAACCAATCATTTACTGACAGCATGTCTGATGGAAATAAGTGCAGATTATGTATGAAGTCTAACTGCACACAGTAACTGTGTTACAATAAGGACTTAACAGCGCCCTCTGCTGGAGTGTTTCAGTACTGCGTTAACTACAATACACCACCTCCTCCTCACACCACCTGCTACAGCTCTACTCTTCTATGACTACAGTCATCCACAGCACTGATGTGAGGTCACATGGTTCATATGTAAGGAGCACAGCTGACCTCAGGTCAGTTTAATGACTGTGAGCAGCAGCTGTGTTATTGTCACTGTGACAGGGAGACACTCTCAGACACAGCGCTCATGTCAGCTTGTTCTCATGCAGGAGGATCAGGAGCTCCATGTTTGTCTTTCTGTTTGAATCATGATGTGTTTGTGCCATCAGAGTCTGTCATGAGTACTCAGGGTTTCACAGCAGCTCTTCTGGATGCTGACGAGGACTCCAACCTCATGTTTCACCTCTCTGAGCTTCTGATGTCTGTGAACACTCGTGTTTCTTCTCTGGGCTCATCTGGACAAAAACACCTTTCTGTGTTTGGCTGCAGCCTCATTCTGACTGACAGGAAGTGTGTTATCCATGAGCTGCACTTCTGTGAGGAAGTTTCCTGCTGTGTTTCCTGTCTGTGGACAAACACGAGTGTTCCAGCTGAGGACTTGCTTCCTTCCACCTGTCCATACAGGACATCACGCTGTCTGCAGCTCTGTAAATGCAGCTCCAGGTCCTTCCACGTGCTGCTCTGTATTTGTGCAGTTTGTAGTGTGTCCTGGGAAACGTAGCACACATGGTGTTCTTCTGCTGTTTCCTCCTTTCACTGAGTGTGAAACACTGACGCTGTGCTGTTGTTCACAGAGGGGAGCTGATTCTAGCTGCAGCTGGACTCTGTCATCTAACTGAATGTGTTGGTGCTGATCACGGGGCTCTGAGGGGGGAGCAGCAGGAGGACTCTGGATGCTGACGTCAGTGTATCTGTGGAAGCTCCCACAGCGTGTCTGTCATTCAATATTGTGCTGTATATTGTATCTATGCAAAGATGAACAGACTGTGTGTTCACTGGTCTCTGTGCTGCAGCTCTGATGTCATCATCACTCCCTCCTCCACCCTCAGCAGTCCCAGCATGCTGCTGTGGTGCACCCCACCCTCACTCTACACCTGAGCCACAGACCACACCCTCCACCTCAATATACACCACAGTTTTCTCTGCTGTGGAAATGAGATCAGGAGGAAATCATCATTATTATTATTTAATAAACGCTCACATTAATGTGGGCTTATTTGTTTCATATTAGAAACATTAGTTGAGTGTTTTTAGTATAAAATGGTCAAAGTCCCTCTTTTTGCTCCTCCCCTCACCTGTGGATGGGCGGTGCTGTTACCGTGGTGACAGCTTGGATGTGTTTCAGTCCTGCCTGGTTATCACTGCAGGAATCTTTCACATTTATTACAGGTAATAACTCTGATTTTTCTGTGTATTATGAACCAAATGTATCCTGATACACACAGATGGATGAGCAGAGGTTGTTTTTGCAGTTTATGTAGTTACTATGGACTTAATGCAGACATATTATTAAAATTAGGGCTATAACAGTTGTATTGATGTATAGCAACTTGAAATGCTCCCACAAATGGCTCCACAGCATGTAAAAATATAACAAAAGCTCTGGCGGACTTGGTTCTGTGGTCAGTCTTAAAGGGTGAAGTTAAACTCTGTAATCTTCACTGTGTCACAGAGTTCAGTGAGTCCCGTTATTCACAGTATCAATCAGATCATCAGAGAACAGCTGATCAGCAATCAGTGGTGCCAACAGCGCCTCCTGTGGTGAGAGGATGCAATAATGCAATGTAGCATTTTTCCACTCAACACTTGCAGTCATGGAAACTGTCTGTTGGATCTGTGTGACGTTGCTTTCTTGGTTAGAGTTCCTCACAAATGTCCAGATGATTCTTCTAATGAGGCGTCGACCATGTTTGCAGCTCTTTGGAAGAAAACGTCGCCCTTTGCCATCCTTACTTTTCTTTGACTTCTTCAAATGCAGCTGAACTCCAGCTGGTATTTTCTTGGACTTTGCAGCTGTTTCTGGTCATCAGTTCATTCCTGCAAACCTCTGAAGCTGAACAACAATGATGCTGCATTGCTGGCTGATCCCAAAAGGTTGATTCTGTTCATCTGGACGTTTTCAGAAACGTTTGCTCACTGATCAGGTGACTTCTTCAGTCTCAGCTGACTGCAGCTTTACAAGCTTACAAACAGCACATTTGCACAATGACTGAAAGCAGCAGCACCTCATATATATGATACTAATATAATACATATACATATATAATCCATACTAATGATGAAGGAACTGAGCTCACAGTCCATTGTTCATTCAGTGAACTACTCAGTTTATTTTGGGCCTCAGAAATGCTCACTCTGTTTGTACATCACTGTCAGCAATAGACTCATTCTGCTGTGTGGACAGGAACACATGTGACATCACTTCCTGTTTGTTTGTGACTGAAGAAGTTTACAAGGAATCATTTAGAAGAGTTTCAAACATCAACTGATTGAATCCATGAATCTGAAAACGTGTTTGTGAGTGAAAGAGACAGACATGTACAGACTGAACTATCTGTTCAACAGTCAGAGTGTTTCTGTAACAGGAGACACTCTTTACACTCCACTCAGCACAGGGACACTGAGGCACCAGGAAACCAGAGAAACATAAACCCAGGATAAAGAGTTTGAGTGAATGTGGTGTTGAAGGTGTGGAGGTGGATCAGAGTGTCAGAGGAGACTCTGTAGAAGGACAGAGTGCCAGCAGGACAGTCCACATACACTGCTGCTCTGTTAGAGACAGAGGAGGAGGAGGAGGAGGAGATGGATGTGTAGCTGTTATTGTGCCTGACAGACTGAGGACCATCATCAGAGCACTCCAGACTCCAGGACTGATCATTTCCTCCAAACACACAGTCAGCACTGCCTCCTTTCCTTCTGATGCTTCTGTAACTCACTGATATATAAACGTTTCCTCTCCACTCGACCTCCCAGTAACAGCGACCAGTCAGACCATTTCTACACAGCAGCTGTTCCCAAACATCAAATCTGTCTGGATGATCAGGATATGACTGAACCTCCTCCACACGTGTCACCTTCCTGTTGTTGTCAGACAGTTGGAGCTTTGTGTTCACTGTGTTTGTGTCGATTGTGAGTTGACAGGAATCTGATGGAGAGAACAAACACAATCCAGCTGCAGTTATTGATCCATCATCTGTTCATTGATTGACACTTTGATGATGACTCCTGACATGATGAAGATGGTTGAATGTGTGCTGCTTTGTTTTCATGAATCCCATTAAAAACACACTTACACTTCCTCAGACCTGGTCTCAACCATCGGACTCCAGCAGGCTCCACCCTGAAAGGAGGAGGGGGGTCAGAGCAGCACAGTCAGCATGCACACATGGACATTACATGGCTCTCACACACACACTGTTACACACTGAGCTCAAAGCTCGGCTCCACTGTTTTATTCAAAGAAATCTACATTTATTTATCAGCACATTTAAAAACAGCTTGAGCCAAAGTGCTGCACAGAGTAGAGAGAAAATAGGAAACATACACAGTAATGACTATAAAGACTGGTCAGGATTGAAAGCTACAGAGTACAAATGTGTTTCCAACCGGCTTTTAAAAATGTCCAGTGTTGGTGACGACCTGATGTGAAGGGCGACTGTTCCAGAGTTTGGCTGCAGCCATCGATAAAGCTCACCTCTGTTTTTACGTCTAGTTCTGGTCAGAAGCTGCTTATCTGCAGACCTGAGGGCTCCACTTGGATTCTTTTGTTAAAGAGAGATAAGATGGAGCCAATCCATTCACAGATTTAAAGACAACCAGATCTGGAAGTGGATTCTACCACGTACTGGTAACCAGTGGAAAAAGCTGGTGATGGGTCGTCTAGCACAGACCCACCGCTGGAACCAGACAATTGATGAGGGAGAGAACTGTGACAGCGCCGTTCCTTCACTTGACCTCAGTCGCTCTCGTCTGCTCCCTCGTAACACTGCTCTTTATTGAGCTTACATGAATATGCACAAGTTCATTATGACGTCTTACACAGGTATGAACAAAGAGTACCAGTCTGTGCATAGTGTGTGTGTGTGTGTGTGTGTGTGTGTGTGTGTTCCAGATGTGGCCCGCAGGACGATAGTTTTTGGCCCCACCTTAATATGAAAATGTAATGTTAGTTTGATAATGTATGACACTTTACAGTGTTGTGGGCGGAGCTGAATTAACCCACCAATCAGGGTGGGATATGGATCTCAGGGGACACCAGCCGGGCTTGATGCAAGCAGGGAAACATTTCTCAATGAGTCAAAGTTCCAGCAGCGTTGCCCTGGAGTGTTTCTTTCTTTCCTGTGCCTGGCTGGCTTCCTCCTTTCTATTGGGCAAACGCCGACATTCGCCCCAGCGCGCTGCGTTCACAACACTTCAAAAAAAGTTGTTTTTTTAAGTTGCTGCCCAGCGGGACATTATACGTATATAGATTTATACACACGTCAGTGGGATTTAAAGTTATTTTTCCACAGAGAGAGATCTCATATTAACTCTCACAGTGATGCGTAGGCGGCGGGATAAAAGAAAAGTCATGAACTCAATGCAGCCCAATTTAGTCTGCAGTCACATAGCGACACCTGTTCATCGGCAACAACAGTCCCCGGTAACCCGGACTAATTATAGGGTCGCACCGTAATTTGTGGCTCCATGTTTTTATTTGCATCACTGCGTTTGCATTGCAGCAAACATGAACATTACATATATTTCAATATAATGTAAAAGCAGTCAAAACAACTAACATCAGAAACAGCTGATGTTATTTGTTATATGTCACGGTGTCATTTCCGCTTCTTTCTCCTGTAACAACAGCCCGGCGCCGTGAGCAGTCGCCTTTTTTGCGCTCGCTATCCCTGCACTTTCTACCATCTGCAAACGCCACGGTGTTCGTGTCGTCATGAAAGACATGAACATCGAGCGTAAAAACAAAGGAGACTGCTACCGGCTTTTTATCTGCCGATCGCCGTGCTACGGTTGCAAGAAAAAGAAGCAGAAATGACGTTCTCTACGCGTTGAGACGTTCCCCGTCCGTCGGCTAAACGCTTGATTGAAACTTCAATGCGACAGTGACACCAAGTAGAATTATAAATGTCACATAGCCCCAAACATGTCTTTTTCAAAGCCTGCGGTGAAGAGAAAGGTTGGTGATGAGCACCGACAATTTCAGGAAAAGTGGGAAATGCAATATTTCTTTGTTGAGCACAGGGGCACCCCGACCTGTCTTATTTGCACAGAGAAAGTTGCGCTGCACAAGGAATACAATTTGAAACGTCATTACACAACTAGACATGCTGAGCTGGATGCAAAATACCAGGGAGACGAGAGAGCGAACCGGGTTGCCAGTCTTAAAACAGATCTACTGAGGCAGCAAGATTTCTCCAAGAAAGCAACCAAAGAGAATAATGCAGCAGTCGGAGCCACGTGGTTAGTGAGATGATTGCTAAAGCAGGGAAGCCATTCACAGAAGGTGCATTTGTCTAAAAGTGCATATTGCAGGCTGCAAATATAGTCTGTCCGGGAAAGAAAGGTCAGTTTAGCAACATCAGCCTTTCTGCCAACACCGCAGCAGATCGCATTTCTGACCTGTCAAGTGACATTTATGACCAACTGTGTGAGAAAGCCAAATGTTTCAGTGTATACTCAGTCGCTCTTGATGAGACCACAGACATCACCGACACTGCCCAGCTCCCAATGTATGTCCGTGGTGTTGATGACAGTTTTGAAGTGATGGAGGAGCTGCTCACAGTAATTCCAATGCATGGCCAGACCACTGCTCAGCAGATATTTACAAGCTGTGTGATGCCATTGAGAATGTTGGTTTGCCATGGAAGAGGTTTGTTGGAATAACAACAGATGGAGCGCCATCAATGACAGGGAGGAAACATGGACTGGTGGCACAAAACAAACTGGAAGAGGAAGGCGTGGAGGAGGCCATTGCTCTGCACTGCATCATCCATCAGCAGGTCCTTTGCAGCAAATGCCTGAAGTTTGACAATGTGATGTCTATTGTTGTGAAATGCATCAACCAAATCAGATCCAGGGGCTTAAAGCACCGAAGGTTCTGAGCTTTTTTAGAGGAAATGGAGTCAGAATATGGGGATGTGCTCGACTTCACTGAGGTACGTTGGCTCAGCAGGGGAAATGTATTAAAGAGACTTTTTGAGTTGAGAGCAGAAGTGAAGCCTTCATGGAGAAGGATGGAGTTAGTGTTCCTGTGCTAACTGATCCCAAATGGCTCATGGACTCAGCTTTTCTTGTTGATATGACACATGAGCTTAATGTACTGAACAAGACGTTACAAGGCCAGGGGCAACTTGTCAGTGCTGCCTATGACAACGTGAGAGCATTCTCCACAAAACTGGCGCTCTGGAAAGCTCAGCTCTCTCAGACAAACCTTTGCCATTTCCCAGCATGCAAGGCACTCGTGGATGCAGGCACACCATTCAGTGCTGACGAGTATGTTGATGTCATTTTGAGGCTACAGGAGGAATTTGATCACAGATTTGCTGACTTCAAGCCACACAGAGCCACCTTTCACATTTTTGCGGACCCCTTCTCCTTTGATGTGCAAGATGCCCCTTCTGTGCTTCAAATGGAGCTCATTGAGCTGCAGTGCAACTCTGAACTCAAAGCAAAGTTCAGGGAGGTGAGTGGAAAAGCAGACAAGCTTGGACAATTTTTGAGAGACTTGAGCCCTAGTTTCCCTCGGCTTTCCCGAATGTTCAAGCGGACCATGTGCCTTTTTGGTAGCACATACTTGTGCCAAAAGCTCTTCTCCACTTTGAACTTCAATAAGTCCAAGTACAGGTCCAGACTTACGGATGATCATCTTCAAGACATACTGAGGGTCGCAACTGCTTCCTCCCTCAGGCCAAATCTGGCTCGGCTATGCGAGAGGAAACGCTGCCAGGTCTCTAGCAGCAAGGAGTAGGCAAGAGAAGCCATGTTCAGAAGAACAGTTCATTTTCTACAGTGTTCCATTCATGTTCAGAAGAAGGTTATAGAACTGTTAATACAGACATTTCAATCTAAATACAGCAGATATAGAAGACTGAAAGAAACACACAAGTTCACTGACTAAAAATATCTTATTATTATTTTATTTATGTATTACAGATTGATTTTTTTTCTTATTAATTCTTAATTTATTTTATTTATTTTTCATATTTTGTGTTAAAAAATAAAAATAAAGAGATTTGAGAAGATTGGAATTTTTTAACCATGCCTTTCTTGTGGAAAACCTAATGCGGCCCAGCCTCACCCAGACTCTGCCTGCAGCGGCCCCCAGCTAAATTGAGTTTGAGACCCCTGTCCTACACCATAAATCAGTAAGAGAGGGTACGACCTCTCTCATGGCCCCAAGTGGTGTGTGCATGCCAGAGCACTCTGGAAGGCACACAGAGTCTTTACAGACTACTGAGGATCAAACCTCTATCATCATGCAATCGATTATACAACTCTAAGCATATATGAGTAAATATTTCTAAGCATAAATGACAATCAACAATATAAACCTTACAGCTGGTTTTAATAACAGAGTTCATTTGTTTCTCAAATGAGAAAGAGCTATCGAGAAACACTCCTAAATCTTTAGTTCTGAACTTTTCCAGTGGGCCAAGGTCAACATTATTAGATAATGCTAATTCTTTTCCCTTACATTATAACAATGTGAGGAGTTAATGCTAAGTATACTGCCATTAGCGGCTAATTCTAATTAGGGGTGAATAATTATTAGTAGCTAATGCTAATATCATTTTCTCTTCCCTTTTAACAATGTGAACAACTAGTGCTAGGTAGGCTGATGCTAGCAGCTAATGCTAATTTGACGTGAATTAGCATTATATTAGTGAGGAGTTAATGCTAAGTAGGCTGCCATTAGTGGCTAATGCTAATTTTAGATGAAAAAGCATTAGCAGCTAATGCTCATATTGTTTTCCTTTGCTTTGTAAGAACGACAGCAGCTAATGATACGAAGTCTACCATTATTAACAATTGTTAATTTGATGTAAATTAGCATTATCTGATAATGGTAACCCTTTTCCCCTGCATTATAACTATGTCAGGAGTTAATGCTAACTAGGCTTCCATTAGGGGCTAACTCTAATTAGGTGAATAATTATTAGCAGCTAATGCTAATATTGTTTTCCCTTCCCTTTTAACAATGTGAGCAGCTAATTCTAATTTGATGTGAATTAGCATTATATTAGTGAGCAGTTAATGCTAAGTAGGCTGCCATTATTAACTAATGCTACTTTGACGTGAATTAGCATTATGTGCTAATACTAATACTGTTTTCCCTTACTTTTTAACAATGTGAGCGGCTAATTCTAAGTACGCTCTTGTAAATAGCCAATTCTAATTTAGTGTGAATTAGCATTATTCAATAATGCTAACACTGTTTTCTCTTACTTATTAAAAATGATAGTAGCTAATACTAATACTCTTTTCCGTTGGGTAACAACGATGTGAGGAGTTAATGCTAAGTAGGCTGCTTTTAGAGGCTTATTCTAATTAGGGCTGAATAATTATTAGTAGCTAATGCTAATACCGTTTTCTCTTTCCTTATAACAATATGAGCAGCTAATGCTAATTTGATGTGAATTAGCATTATATTAGTGAGGAGTTAATGCTAAGTAGGCTACCATTAGCAGCTAAAGCTAATTTGAGGTGAATAAGCATTAGTAGCTAACGCTAATACCCTTTTCTCTTGTGTTATAATGATGTGAGACGTTAATGCTAAATAGGCTTCCATGAGTGACTCCTTTCCCTTGCATTATAAAGATGTGAACAGTTTATGCTAAGTAAGCTGCCATTAGCAGCTAATGCTAATACTGTTTTCCCTTTCTTTATACAACTTGAGCAGCTATTGCTAAGTAGGCCACTTTTCTCTGCTAAAGATTTCTGTGACCATGATAGAAACTCTGATAAGCTAATGCTGCTAAGCTAATGCTGTTTATGGGCCCTGTTAGAATCAATATTTCATTCTCATTCTGTTGTTTGAGAACAATAACAGAAAAATGTGCACTTCAGAACAAATTTATTGTGAATTCAGCTGTGAATGTACAGTTTGTCATTATTTAAGCTTCCATTTCCAAATGTTAGCTGACACTTTATTAGGTACACTGGTATCTATATCAGGTACACCTGTGACCTAAATGTTCCTGCAAACAGACTCCTTGGAGACCCCTACATAAATATCCATGAACTATCCAGCTAGACTAGTGTGTCTGTCCCTGAAAATATTCCTGCATGTGTGATTGTTCATGTCTCATCTGCAGGAAACAAACAGGAAGTGAGTGAAAGACACGGGAAATGTTTCCAGCTCTTCCTCCTCTATCAGATTTTCTCTCCATACCTGAGAGTGTCCAGTCTCCAGCCTGGATCCTTCAGTCCAGCCGACAGCAGCTTCATTCCTGAGGGACCTGGATGATTGTAGCTCAGGTCCAGCTCTCTCAGATGGGAGGGGTTGGAGCTCAGAGCTGAGACCAGAGAAGTACAGCCTTCCTCTGTGATCAGACATCCTGACAGACTGCAAACACACAAAACAACAATCTATCTGTCAACAGTTGTTTTCTCTTTGTCACAATAACATCTATCCATTTACATCCATTCAATGTAACTTTATTTATAAGTGACAATACCCAACAGACAACAACAGTCATCTGAAGCTGTTTAACAGTGTAAGGTGACCGCCTCCACTGTGAGCAGCACTTGGTGATGGTGGGAAGAAGAACTCCCTTTGACACAAAGATCCTCCCAGTGAAAACAGGCTCCAGGAGGAGCATCTACCATGACTGGTTGCAGGGTGAGGGGAAAGAGAAGAGATGAGCTCAGAGAGACAAGAACAAAACAGAGAGACAAAAGTTAAGGACATGCAGTAGTGACATATAAAAGCATCAGGAGTGAAAAGTGGGGAGAAGAAAGCAGAGCATCATGGGAAGTCCACCAACAGCCTGAGCCTATAGCAGCATAACTAAGGGATGGTTCAGGGTCACCTGATCCAGCTCGAACTATAAGCTTTATCAAAAAGGAAAGTTTGAAGCTGATCTTCAAAGTAGAGAGGGTGTCTGTCTCCTGAACTCAAACTGGGAGCTGCTTCCACACCCAGTCCAACATAGCCAGGCTTTCTTTGCTGCTTTGACAAAACCTCAAATCCCAGTCAGAGATGATGAGCATCATCACAGTGATGATCATTTCTCTGTAACCCAGGCTTTCTGCTTCAGGATCTGTGCACGCTCACAGAACAAGGAGACCTTTAAACATCATTTCACTAAATGGATGGACTGAGCTCAGCCTACAGATGAACTGGTGCCAGAGATCATAAAGAACATCAAACAGTCAAATTCAACACTTTTAATGGAAATATGAGATTAATGCTGCAGACAATCATGAACCTGCTGAATTCATGAACATCAAGAATGCAGCGAGTGGTAAAATAAAGATTTGACCTCAGTGTGCTCAGTGTTCCTGTCTATTCCTAACATATTCCTAACATGATAGCTGCACTTTAGAGCTCTAAAACTGGAACTGACACATGTTTAAACTCTACATGTTACTCAGTACATTCAGTTCTGACACTCGCCCACAGTCCAACAAAGGAAACATGGAGATCACATCAGTTTGTCATCAAAGTCTAATTATTAGGGCAACTTAACCTGTTATAATCTCGTTAACTCATTAACTGATTAACGTCAGCAATTATTTTAATCACAGTTTTTAAAATCATGATTATTGTGAAAGTGCTCACTGGCTCTGAATATAACAGCCATGGGTCACAGGAGGGATGTTGATCAGTGCTGGCTTGAAATGGGCGTCATTATGCGTCTCAGCCAATGGGAGCATTGAGGGTGGGCCTAATACTACTGCAGCGCTCACATGACCCAGGACAGAAAGAAAGGGGCGGGGACAGAAACATGGAGACAGGTACAGATCTTTGACATGTTCATTTTAAACTGTTCCAGGAGGCAGTGTTGATACAACTAAAGTTATCTGTTGTTGAAGAAGTCGGTCTGAGGAACGTTCTTAGGATCAACAAATGACGGCATGTATGAGCCTCAAGACGCAGCATCACAAGAAGAACACATGAGCTGTAGAAAAAGGAGAGACTACGAAAGCCACGGCGTTACAACGTGAACATGCTTGATCAGTGTGATTGTGAACAGGAGGAAGACTCAGCTGAGAACAGTGTGGTGGATACAGAGCAGAGCCCACCATCAGTACAGAGGCCTGTCCATTAGAGTGCTGCTCCAACATGCAGCACATGTACTTGGCCACAGCTGCAACATCTGTACCTGTGAAAGCTTCTTCTCTGTTGCTGCTCATATTGTGCAGAAGAAGAGAGTTTCTTTATCATCAGAAAATGTCAATGAGCTTGTGAGTCTTAGCAGCTGGCTCGGTGCAGAGGAGGAAGAACATGTCAAGTCAGAGGAAGATAAATGCAGTTCATGTTGTCAACTCAACCTGGACTGTTGAAAGAGTTTTTCTTTGTCTGGTTTCTGACTGAGATTCTCCAAAGGAAATCCAGCACAAACACACACTTCACACACTCAAAGTCCTGCACAGTAAATGAGCTGATGAGCGTTTGTGCTGCTGCCTGATAACAGAACAATAGTTCTGCTGCTTCCTGTTCTGCAAACACACATTTATAAATGTTCACTTGCTGTTGATCAAAGGTATGTTGGTGGCTCTGGACGCTGAGGGAACTTTGTAAAAAACTAGATCAAATGTTAACGTCCTGGCAGAGGCAAAGAACTTTGATTTGATATTTGATTAGATTCATGTTTCAGCTCAGACTGACAGAAATATTTGAACTGCTGCTGTGTTAAAGGGAACACTGCTGTTAGAAAGCACCTGATCTGTTTCTGCACACTGAATGTTGCACTTCTCATACTGCAGTACTATTAAAATAAGTACACAATGCACTACTTTTGAACTCATGATTGAATGTTGCTGTAACAAAGCCATTAATGTGATTCAAAGTGTTCATGGTTTCCCAGCACAACAAATGATTGCACAAGTGTGACTGATCCACTTTCTAATGTGTGTGTAGCCCACACTGTGTGTCACTGTGTCACAGGTGAGTCTGTGTGTCCAGGTTCTATGAGGACAACAGGATATAGTGACTGAGTCCAGCAGCTTAAAGTCTGACTCCATCCTCCATTTAAATAACTCACAGCAACAACTGAATAGCTTTGCCTTTGTGTAGCTGACACTTCATTTTAATGTCCTTCTATTCTGGTTCATCTGGTCTCAGTTTCTATAAGCACACAGGTTTCATCAGGACTCTATGACCTCAGTAATCTTTGCTGGGCCTTAATGCTCTGAACAAAGCTGCACATCACAAGACTAAATAGAAATGAATCAGTCTTTCATTCTCACTGCTGTTTGACTTCAGCTCTCAATGTCCCACCATAACCCATGGAAAGAATTACTGTCCATCCAGGCTGCTGAACATGAAGCTGAAGAAGGTGGAGTATTGTGAGGGCTGATGGAGATGATGATGAGGAATCCAGGAGCAGTGGGTGGATGGCAGCATCAGCATGAAGGATCAGTGTGAGAACACATCATCATCCACAAAGGAAACCAGTCTGAGTGTCTGACGCTCTTGTTAGAAAGACGCAGTCCCAGCAGTTAGCTTGTCTGCTAGTTAGCTGAGAGCTAACTCACTTGTACATTGAATACCAAACTGTGTAAACCAGGGGTGTCAAACATATGGCCCGTGGGCCAAATCCAGCCCATGAGATAATTTCATATGTCAAATATTGATGAATTTTCAGGCTTGCTGATAATCAATGTGAGCACGGCTGAGATGTTATTCTGATGAGCAAACCATGTGGCCAATCACTTTAAGAGACAGACTGGGATCATACCATTATGTGAAAGAGAACATGTCCCGTAGACAGCAAGGGTCGTGGTAGAGACCAGTACACAGAGAAATGGGAGCTGTACTGAAATGCAAGCGTGTCAGGAAAGAGTGAAAAGGCAAAATGAGCAGCATCTGGCTGCATTTCAGTGATATTGGAGACCACAAAGCTGAGTGCAACATTTATACAGGAGATATACAGGAGACGCTGAGAGTAGAACTGATAAAATTAGGAGCTGGCTAAAGTGAGACCCATTTTTATTTCCACCCATTTTCCACTGTGGAGGACAAAAGGTTTCAAACTGGTCCAGGTCTTAAACCTCACGTGTTCTTCCTAATAGCAGTAAATGGATAGAAATAAGGCTTTTATGAAAACACTGAATAAAACTTGCTGCCTTTAAAAAGACTAAATGTACAGTTCAGTATTGAATACTACATAAAATAAACTATATATAAAGTGTGTCTGAATGGCAGAGATGCAGAAATATGTGCATGTAGCACAGAGCCACGGCTCAGTGTCTGAATGAGTCTCACAGACCTGAATGTGCTGTTGAAGCCATTTATAATTATAACGTAATTCTTTACTCGTTTGATCTGCTCCTTACCACAAGCCACCAGACGTAGAAGGTTTTGGACTTTTAACTATATTTTCTGAAGTTTTACAACTTTTCTTACTGTTAAAAACCTTGTTATGGCCATTCATGCTATACAAAGTAATTAGACATGTGTGGTATCAACAGAAACGTCAGAATCTCAGCTAAAAGTTCACAAAACCATCTCAACAACCACCAAACAGCTGAAACAGCAGGTGAACAGATCACACAAAAAAGATGTAAACACAAATCCCCCTGATCATCTGTTTTTTAAACATGAAGCGTCGTTTTGGACGTTCATTTACTGCTGGTTCAGTGAATTTTGGTTGGACAGTGATGAAACCTGCAGTCTCAGAATCTGTGAGAAGTCTGCTTTCAGCACGCAACTGCATTGTTGTGTTGTGTGGATTCTCCTCTGCAAACTCATCACTGTTTCACCATCATGTTTCTACTGAGACAATAACAAAGGAAGCAGTTCCCAGGAACTACTTCCTGTCTTGTTAACATAAGAGTACGTTGCCCTTCAAAACACCTCCACTTGTCCTCTTATTAGAGGACTGCCTTATTATTAATCTGCTAATTCTGTCAGTTGATGAAAGAAAAATGCTTGATCTCACCTGAGAGTTTCCAGTGTACAGCGTGGACTCTTCAGTCCTTCAGACAGAAGCTTCACGCCTGAATCCTTCAGGTTGATGTTACTCAGGTCCAGCTGTCTCAGATTAGAGGTCTGAGAGCTGAGACCTGAGGCCAGAGCTTCACAGCTTCTCTCTGACAGGTCACAGTGACTCAGTCTGAAAAATAACAGATAAACAATTACAAAAATAAAACACTTATGTTGAAGCGTAATGAGATACTATTATATTTAGCAATATTTCATCTTGTTTTGTCAGGAAACTGAGCACTGATGCAGAGCAACATGTGGAGAGAATCAGAGGAGAAGAAGTGAAGAGAGAACAGCAGTAAAACAACACTGAATTGTTCAGTGTGCTTTTGATATCAACAGAATGTGTCAAACTTCTTTATTTTGTATTTGTTTTAGTAGAATTGATGATTATCACTTAGATAACAACCACAGGCCAGGTCTAAATTGCACTTTGGTGACAGTTACACCCAGAAATATTTCAGAAACGTGGACAATTTGTGCTCCATTGTATTCAGTATTGAACAAACTGAGTACCGATGACCACTTAATATTTTTGATATTTTATTTGAGTTGTTCCACCTGATCTGTGTTAACTAGAATAAACATTTAAAAGCTAAAGCTATGATCACATATGTACTTACAGAGCTTTGTTGGAGGCTTTGACCACTGGCAGCAGCCTCAGAAGAGCCTTTTTAAAGGCTCATGTTCTCACTTAGATCATTTATTTCTACTTACATTTCATTCTGGGAAAAATGGAGATTACTTTGAAAACATGAACTATTTTCCCCAAAAATCAGCTCTGGATTAGTAAATCACAATTATGAGGGAGAGAAGAAAAAGATCGAGGCACAGAAACTTGTTGAAAGAGAGATAAAGCAGCTAAAATCAGGTGTAAAAGTAAAGCAGAGGATGAGCTGAATAAAGGACACTCAAGGCTGGCTTGGAAAGGAATGAAGTCCATGGTGGGGATGCAGAACAAGGAGCAAAGATGAATGTGATGCTGAATCAGCAGAAGACTTGGACTCATTTGATTCCAGCTTTTTTTTTATTGACATTTTAGAATCACTATACAATACCATCAACTTCAGCTGTTTACTCAATTCAGCCTTAGCTTTTATCGTTTTATTGACAAAATGCCTCATCTGTAGATATCTATAAAAATCCTGTGTTTCTAATGAATATTTATCTTTCATTTTATCAAAACTAATTATTCTGCCTTCCTCCATTATCACACATAAAGCTGTTAATCCTTTATATGTCCAATCTTTGAATCTGGTGTCCAATTTATTTGGAGCAAAATGTGTGTCATATGCACACCACTTAAGAACTGCTATATCCTCTTCTAGTTTATATTCTTTTATTACGGTTTCCCAAATTTTAAAAGTCAACTTGATCCATGGATTTTCAATAGTTTTTATTAAATTTTGCAAGCTTCTGTCTGCTATAATAGCTTATATGGGGATGGAGGTCAGACTCTCCTCAATAACTTTCCATTGAGCGTCATATGAAGGATTACATCAGCATATCATAGGCCTTAATTGTGCTGCCCAATAATATTCCCTAAGAGAAGGTAAGCCCCACCCCCTTTTCCTTTGTTAAGTTGTAGGGTTTTAAATCTAATTCGGGGCCTTTTTCCTTGTCATATGTATCTTGACAAAATTTTATCCCATTCATTAAACTGTTTCTGGTTAATTTCTATTGGTAATGTTTGAAATAAATATAATAATTTAGGAAGAATATTAATTTTAATTGAGTCTATTCTCGAATATAAACTTAAATATGGAATTAGATTCCATCTCGCTATATGTTCCTTAATTTTTTTCTGTATTGGTAAATAATTTTGTTCTAATAGTTCTGTAAGATCCTTAGGTATTATGACTCCTAGATATTTAAAGTACTCTGTTTGCCATGCTAATTGATACTTATTTTTAATTTCTTCTGATGGAATATAATTGTACTTAAGCAATTGTGTTTTACTCATATTAACCCTATATCCAGATAGTCGACCAAAGTATTCAAATGATTGCATTAATTTAGGTAAAGAGTTTGATGGTTGACCCAAAAATATTAAAATATCATCTGCATAGCAGGCTAATTTATGCTCCTTTTCATGGATATTAATACCTTCTACTTCTTTATTTTGTCTTATATATTGAGCCAATGGTTCCAGATATAACACAAATGATAATGGTGAGCACGCACAGCCCTGCCTTGTTCCTCTTTGCAGCTTAATACTATTTGATAGGTAGCCATTAATTTTAATCCTTGCCGTAGGGTTATCATAAAGTGCCTGTATTGTCTTAATTATATTTTCGTGAAAGCCAAATGTATGCAAGACTCGGTAAAGAAAGTTCCAATTAACTGAATCGAATGATTTTTCTGCATCGATACTGATTACCATTGCTTCTATTTTATTCTTTTGAATATGATTAATAATTTGTAATGTCCGTCGTACATTATCTTGTATTTGGCGCTCTCGAATAAAACCTGTTTGATCATTATGAATTAGATTAGGTAAGAACTTTTCTAATCGTCGAGCCATGATAGATGTAAACAGCTTGTAATCTGTATTAAGAACAGATATTGGTCTATATGACGCACATTCTAATTTATCCTTGTTTTCGTTTGGGATGGCAGAGATAATTGCTTCTTTGCAGCTAGAAGGTACTTGAGCCTTCTTTAGGATCCAATTCATTGTTAGAAGCATCACTGGTATTAATTCTTCTTTTAGCTCCTTGTACCATTCTGCTGTATATCCATCTGATCCTGGAGATTTATTTCTGTTAACTTTACTTATTGCTATTCTTAGTTCCTTTTCTGTTATATCTTCAATCAAAGTTTTATTCTGTTCTTCATTCAGTACTGGTAAATCAAGAGAATCTAAAAAACTGTTAATTTCAACTATACTACTCTCTGTGTTATTAGCATACAGAGTCTTATAAAATGTTTCAAATGCACTCTGAACTTCTATTGGTTTATTTTTTTATTAGTTTTGTCACTGGATGTTTAATTTTGTGAACTGTATTATCTGCTATTTTCTTTTTTAGTTTCCAGGCTAATACATTCATTGCTTTTGATCCTCCCTCATAATACCTTTGTTTAAGAAACATTAATTTTTTTTTAATTTCATATGTGGTCAAATCATTTATTTCATTTCTTGTTTTCCTAGTTTCCTCCAATATATCCTGAGATGTTTTTCTTTCATGCCTTTTGTCTAATTCCTATTTTGTAGCTCTTCTAATTTCTTATTTCTCATATTTTTCTTATAAGAGGATATTGCTATAATTTTCCCTCTCAGGACAGCTTTTAAGGCATCCCACAGTATAGGAGGAGACACCTCACCAATGTCATTAGTTTCCATATAGAAGTGAATCTCTTTCTTAATTTGTCCTTTAAAGTGAGGATCATTCAGTAAGCTTGAATTTAATTTCCAATTATTGAGTTTTGGTTGCACGTTTAAATCAACAGACAGGTATACTGGTGCATGATCGCTTAACTCTATTGTTCCAATTGTCACGGCCAGGCGGATCAGCTGCACGCTGATCAGCCCTCTCTGTTTCTCTTCCTCTTCTCTCTCGCCGGGGCGGAACTCACTGTGGGTTCATGCCCTCGGGAGATGAGACCCAGGTGTCTCATTAAGGGGAGCAGCATTTAAGCCAGGAGGTGACTGCTGTTCGTCGCTGGATCGTTGTCTACCACGCGTTAGTAAAGTCAAGCTACAGCAAGTTTAGTGAAGAGTGTTTTCCTCTGTGCGTCGTCCTTAACCCTGTCTCCCTGTCTACAGAACCTCTTGGATTTTTCCCCGTGCGTTTCCCGTGTGGCAGTGTTGGAGTGTGAGCCTGTGATCGTGTGAGTGGATATTCTGAAGAACGTATGCTTTCCCTTGGACTTCCCTGGAGACCCCTTCTTCCCCCACTCAGCTGTATATAACACTCCCCCGCACATTCTTGTATATACACCTGGTGACTTGTAAATAAACTCTTCTTGTAAGCATCAGTACCGGAGTCCTGCGCTTGAGTCCTCCTCCCAACCGTAACACCAATTGCACAAGTGTTTATTTTATCTTTATTTTTCCCAAAAGTTATGAAATAATCTATTCTTGTGTATAACGAGTGCGGTGAGGAAAAATAAGTATAATCCCTTTGGTAGGGATGCAAGTCTCTCCATATATCAATTAGTCCCACCTCCTTCATCAATGTATTTATATTCTTAATTAATGTTTTAGTATTCTGTGCTTTTCTATTGGAAATATCTAGCTTTGGTTGTAGATGTATATTTAAATCTCCTCCGCAAATTAGGAAACCTACTGTCTCTGTTACCATCACATCTATAATTTTCTTAAAGAAATAAATATCGCTTCCAGGGGGTGCATATATATTTAACAACGTGACTGGGTTCCCCTCAATGTTTCCCCTTACCAACATATAACGTCCCTCTTTATCACTTATCTCGGATATTTTTTCAAAGAGTAATTTGCTTGATAACAGGATAGCCACTCCTCTCCTTCGTCCAGTTTTATAGGAAGAGGAGAAAACTGTTGTATAACCCATTCTTTTCAGTTTTTCATGCTCCTTACAGTCTAGATGGGTTTCCTGTAGATACACTATTTGTACTTGTTCTTTCTTCATTTTAGTTAAAATTTTATTACGTTTAATTGGATTCGACAGGCCATTTACATTATATGATATGATTTTTACCTTATCTTTAAGCATACCCTTACTATTTGAATATTATTAATGTAACAACGACATGTACCATCAGACCACTCCCTAAACATACATAAGCAAACATTAATATTAAGATTAACGCTGTATAAAACAACAGCTACAGAAATAAGCTTTATTTGGTCAAAGAAAAATAAAAGAAAAAAAAAGACTTCCAACTGTGGGGTCCCCGATATGACCCTAAGTAAGCCCCGATAAAAAAGGGGGCTTCGAGGGGGGCCTGTCTCACCTCTATGTGAGACAGGGCCTTCCTTAGCCAGCAGGCCAATGTCCATTCTACTAATAGCATAGGTAGCACGTCCGCCTATTTTCAATTTCTGCATTGCCACTTCAGTATATTATTTCGAGATAAGAAGTCTTTACCAGTGTATATGGCTATAGCTTGATTCCAGCTTTGATATCATTGATTTCAATGAAGAGCTTTGTGATTGTAGCAAAGGGCTGGTAGCTCTGAGAGTCCCACTGATGAGGCGTTTGTGAAGGTTCGCAGTTATCTAAAGAGCTTAGAAAAAAAGGCATCTGGACATCTTTAAGTTTCTTGAAGTCGTTTCGCCTTTCACCTCTCATCCAAGAAGCTTCTTTATTTCTAGGGTCAAATGGTGGAGAGTCCCAGATTAGCCTGTGTACAAACAGACTTCAGCCATATGAGAGTGAGTGTGAGTGAATGAGAGCACACACAGGACACTCTGATCTCTGAATGTGTGTGACTCAGTGAAAAAGAGGATTGTACTGGATATACTGTGACTGACAAACAGAGTTTAAAGAGAAAGGTGTTTGGATTAAAATGGATTATGCTAAAGTGAACGTGCTAATGAAATCTGAACTGACTGAAATGTGAAGTGAAGATAATTCAGATGTAAAAGAGAGAGAAACTGATAATAAGGTGGGGCTGGAGATCAGTGAAGGGCATGTAAACACCTGATTGGTTGAGTAGATATCAGATCGACAGTTTCACAGTTTTCCCTGTGGATTATAACTTTAGGAAGATGTGACATTCATCAAGGAATCCTGCTCTCCGGATTATTTCCATGAACACTGAGCTGGAACACATCTACAGTGCTGGAAGTGCCCATCTCACCACCAACCTCTCTGTGCACATTCACTTTTCAACCCTTTGTGAGACACTAAAGGTGTAAATCTGAGTATTTATCTATGTTAGTGCGAACACCTCTAATAGGTTGGTTTAGTCTTTCCAAGTCATATCTTCCCTTAGATCTGCGGTCCAGGCTCCTAAAATCATCCTAGTTTAACAAGCACTACAATCTAGAGGAGAACTGCACTAACAGGTGTGACTGATGAGATCTGACCTGCAAGGATACTCATGTTTATGTATATCAGGACAAGCAGGGAAGACCTGGACATCAACTCTGTCAGGCTGCCTGAGTCCTCTCACCCACATCAGCTCAGAACTCTGCATTATCTACTGAGTCAGACTCAGAGGATCAGGGATCAGAAGTTCTACAAAGAGTAGAACCAGACGTCCTGTATAGAGGTGTGTGGGCCTACTGATCCACAGTGTCAGCACAACTTTCACATCATATTCATCTCAGCACAACTAAAACATGTGACTGACCTCAGAGTTTCAAATCGACATCGTGGATTCTCCAGAAGAACACACAGCTGCTTCACTCCTGAATCCTGCAGGTTGTTGCAGTCTACACTCAGGTCCAGCACTCTGGGATACGAGGGGTTGGACTTCAGCGCTGCTGCCAGATAATCACAGCTGATCTCTGACAAATCACAGTCCCACAATCTGTATAAAGAATGAAAGATGTAAGTTTATTAGACAAAGTGTGAGCTTGAAATCATTCAGTGTTTCATCATCTGTTCAGAGCTGAAGAAGGTTCAGAATGTAGAAGTTTAGAAAATGGAAACTCCAAACAGCTGAAGCCAACAGGAAGCAGCTTCAAACAAACAAGAGAAAAAAATGAATTTTTCACATTGAAGTCGTACATTTATCATAAAGTTGTCAAGTTTTGCCGTGTGAAATAAAAAAAACTGAACAGGAATCCTCAGAGTTGAACCCTCTGCACAGAGGTTCAGGTTTCTCTTCAGGTCCCAAAGTGCAGAACAACAAGGTTTCAAACAGCTTCGTTCCAGCAGCATCAGCCACAGAAATGCAGAGATAATTCTTTGGATCTCTTGGTTGTGTTGTATGATGCTGTGTTTGCATATCTGGTGTCTGTGTTGCTTTGTGAGGACGGATCATTTACTGCAGCTCCAGATAAACAGAGCTGGACCTGAACCTGGTAGCTTCACTTAGAAGACACTTGTGACGGGAACGTCAGGTCAAAAAAGTGCCCCTCCGACAGCCAAACCCATCTGTTCTCTGATTGGATAGTTACATTTGTGATTGACATGACATTGACCAATCAGATGAAAGGAAGAAAAATAGGGTCAAAATTCGTACTTGTAACTTGCAGGGTTTTTTTTTTGGCTAAGTCCACACACAAATCTTTTTTTACACACACACAAATTTGTTTTTTTTTTTGTTTTTTTTTTTACACACACACAAATTCTTTTTACACATACAAAACCTGATTTACAAGTACAAAATATTTATGACCACATTTTGAGCCCATACAAATGTTCTGCAGACGAGTCCATGCGCTCACAACAAAGCTCAGTGTGGACGACGCTGTCCACGCCTCAATGCTGATTGGTTAGAAAGTGGGCGGGAACAGGGAAGAGAGCGACAGCAGTGTTCAGCACAAACACGAAGGACCAAAGAAGAAGAACATGACAAGCTCAGATGGAGGCTGCAGTGGACACTTTTCATTGTTTTAACATTCGCTTTCACTTCAGCTTCACCAACAACAGCACAAGCAGAGCAGCCCACTGACTGCGTGGCCGTGACGGCGCCCCCTGGTGACTGTAAACCACTACAACATGTAGACGGCCGTCTGCTGCTCATTTCTTTGCCACCATCACAGGAGCTCTTTATCATGTTCTACACTCTCATTGGTTCTTTGTGTGCTTGTTTTTTAGAACAGTAGTCATTGTGATTGTTCAAAGAAGACAGTCAGCTGTGACTAAATGTAGCTCCTACAGCAGTGATGGGAATAACTACTGAAGCTAATCCAGTATCAAAGCTCAGGAATCAGCAGCTCCCACCTCGTTTTCTTTGAACAACTATTTTTAGCTGCTGTGTTTTTGTGTTTCTGCGGACCTCAGACATCCTGCTGCTCTGGAGAACTGAAGCTCTAAAGGCTTCAGCCTTTATCTCCAAGAAACAAAGCTGATCATGGAGACCCAGCAGGTCAGCTGATCTGTGGACAGCACCAGCATCTTTAAGTAAGTCTGAGAGGTGAGCAGTCTTTGGAAGCCTTTACTGTCTGATGGTCTCAGAGCAGGATTTGGATCATTATTTGGCTTTTCTTCTATTATTATGTTTAGTTTCTGCTTCACAGATATTCTCTGAGATGTTCTCTGAAATGTTTCCCACTGTTGGACAAACTTTCACAGTTTCTTCATAAAGGAGATCTCCTGTGCAGTCCATCTGTGATAATATGTTAAACACTGAATTATGATTCATATCTGAATGTACTGACTGTTAATTATTGATGAGAACATAATCAGTAAATATAAATATGTTTGAGTTTGGCTTTGATGAATCAGAATAAAAGTAATAAAATAATGATTTTAGAGACAGGCCTAACTCAGGCCAGCTGACAGCCTGTGTACAAACAGACTTCAGCCATATGAGAGTGAGTGTGAGTGAATGAGAGCACACACAGGACACTCTGATCTCTGAATGTGTGTGACGCAGTGAAAAAGAGGATTGTACTGGATATACTGTGACTGACAAACAGAGTTTAAAGAGAAAGGTGTTTGGATTAAAATGGATTATGCTAAAGTGAACGTGCTAATGAAATCTGAACTGACTGAAATGTGAAGTGAAGATAATTCAGATGTAAAAGAGAGAGAAACTGATAATAAGGTGGGGCTGGAGATCAGTGAAGGGCATGTAAACACCTGATTGGTTGAGTAGATATCAGATCGACAGTTTCACAGTTTTCCCTGTGGATTATAACTTTAAGAAAATGTGACATTCATCAAGGAATCCTGCTCTCCGGATTATTTCCATGAACACTGAGCTGGATCACATCTACAGTGCTGGAAGTGCCCGTCTCACCACCAACCTCTCTGTGCACATTCACTTTTCAACCCTTTGTGAGACACTAAAGGTGTAAATCTGAGTATTTATCTATGTTAGTGCAAACACCTCTAATAGGTTGGTTTAGTCTTTCCAAGTCATATCTTCCCTTAGATCTGCGGTCCAGGCTCCTAAAATCATCCTAGTTTTACAAGCACTACAATCTAGAGGAGAACTGCACTAACAGGTGTGACTGATGAGATCTGACCTGCAAGGATACTCATGTTTATGTATATCAGGACAAGCAGGGAAGACCTGGACATGAACTCTGTCAGGCTGCCTGAGTCCTCTCACCCACATCAGCTCATCAACTCTAAACAGGAATGAGCAGCTCATTTCAAAATAAAAGGTTGGAATTGTAAAGAAAACAAACAGAGCTCATAAACTGAAACTGATTTCATTTTTCAGCTGGAACATTTTAGTTGTTCCTTTTTCAATACATACATAATTATATTTACAGTAAGTCTTATCATTCCCCTTTTCCCTGCCAGTCACCGCCAATGTTCCCGCTAATGTTTCATGTGTCTGAGCGAACACACAAACTCCCTGAGCGTCCCTTGGACCACTGTGAGCAACAGCAGACGTGTGCACTGTGGTCACGCCAGCATCTTATCCATCCAAGTTACACGGTTTATTAAAGTAATCAAATTACAGCATTTACATTTATGTTAGACTACTTTTAATTAACTGCTTTAGCCCACTTACAATGAAAATTAAAAACAACCTTGTTCATGACCTGTAGCATGTTAACACTATTGGAAGTAAAAATAACTTGAACTCCAATTTTGAAAACACAACTTTATTTTTTCTATTTTTATAAAGCTCTGACTTGTATTATGAGTCTGTGGTCTGGGAGAGAGTCTGTAACTCTGTCTGCAAAATACAGTAAATAATGACCAATGTTGGACAATTAATTATATAGTTACTTCTTCAAAAAAGTAACTGAGTTTTGCAAACAACAAAGTTTGTTGCAATAAATACTGAATACTATCGTTGTTATAAACAACAATACTATTCAGGAAGAAAACCAAACATTGCAGATATTTTATCATAGCTCAGGTTTTACGCGGCCGATCAACACAATTTAAAAACTGGTATAAAGTCCACACTTTTTCCCTCAGTTGCTCCGTCTGTCCTGCTCACATCTCCAATGGTTGTACACGTTGTCATTAACGTGGCTTCACCTCATCATCAGCCACTTTGCTCGCTATAACACCGGTGTCGGCACATAAGGACGCTGTCATAGCCTGTCAGCGACGTTGATTAGCTGCGTATATACGAATGTGAATCGCATCATTGGCTGGACTACGGGATAAGGTGGCATCGTTCTAATCCCATATGGGAGCAGCCAGTCACTGACTAACACTGCAGAACAGAATTGTTAAAGATTTAATTTTAATTTCAATTGAGATTTGATTTTTTTGTGTGCAACACAGATTTTCTGTGTGCAGAGACGTGCCAGCAGCACGCAGTTGCACGAGCGCAGCTTAGAGGGAACATTGGGCACCACCACAGTTCACTTCAACAAAACTTTACTTCAGATTTGTTTTCATGTTTTGATCCAGTGATGAGAGCCGTTTCCCCCATGTCCAGTCCTTGTACTAAGCTAGGCTAAACATGTCCAGTGCCTGTCTCTGTGCAGCTTTTAATCTGATGTTAATAAGGTAGAAATGGAGGAAGAAGAAAATGACTTCATCAATCAACATGCAGCTACCAACCCAAATGGTGAGGTGGTGGTTAGTTATTACTGTTGTTTCTGATCCCCTACATTATCCTACATTCAAATATATTCTCCAGCTACAATAGTGTTTGTGTTCCTAAAAGGATTTCATGAATGTGTTATTGTTCATGTCACATCTGTATGAAACAAAGAGGAAGTGAGGTTTATCCTTCATGATCACAAACTGTTCCAGCATGTAAACCTGAGATCTGTGTGGAGCAGCTGACCTGTACGATGTGCTCAACACAAACATTATTTACCATCAGTTACTGTGTGACTGAACCACGTGGGTGTATGAAACATCGCTTTCAGTTTTAATAGCACATGGCAACATTCAGACGTGAATCTATACAGTAACACTTTGATTTGTTACAGTGAGGAGACTGTTGAAGGAACGATGAGGGGAAACTGTAACAGCAGCAACAGAAACCAGGAGACAAAGCTGAGGTCTGGGTTCCTCTATGCTACACACAGCCTCCTGCTCCTGGAATTTAGAAAACACATAAATGTCTCCAAGTACACTTACTTCAGAAACTCTATTAAACTCATTACAAGTTTACTTCAGCTTTAAATTACTCACAACATCAGCACACATGAGTAAACAAAGTAACTCACAGCTACTGTTCACGTTTAGTCATCTTTAATACAAATATACCTCATTATTATGAATCTCACAGCTACCTGCTCATTGAACTGAACAATAATTCTGTTTGACCATTAAAACAAAATATGTGACTGTAAAAAAATCTTCAGACAGTAATTAAGAATCTCCTAAGCAATCCAAAGATAAAGAAAAGTTCACCTGCCAATTCTATAAAGCTTGGTTGTTTGTACAATAATATCATTTAATGATATGTTTGGATCCTGACCTGAGAGTTTCCAGTGTACAATGTGGACTCTGCAGTGCAGCAGACAGAAGTTTCACCCCTGAATCCCACAGGTCATTGTTACTCAGGTCCAGCTCTTTCAGACTAGAGGACTGGGAGTTGAGAACTGAGGACAGAGCATCACAGCTTCTCTCTGAGAGGTTACAGCCACTCAGTCTGGAAGAAAACAAACAAACAATTAAATCAGTCAAATGAAACATTTTTAATGCCAGCATGCAATACAATTATTGGTTAACTAAATAGCTTCATTAAAACACAACTCTTCTTCTATAGCAGCACTTACTCCTTGTAAGCTCCACCTGCTCCACCTTCTGAGTCAGAAGACATGAAAACAAACTGTAAATCTAGTAGAAACATGATTGGAAATCTTCTCAGATCCATTTGTACATTTAGAGCCTGATCCTGAAATATAGCAGCACGGACATTCACAGCAGCAAAGGGTTCTTGCTGATCTGAGCTGGCTTGGCCCTGGCTTATTGAAGATTAAAGAAAGCGGAACCAGCTGTTCAAACCCCCACAAGGCTGCCCGCTGTGACTGAAACAATGGGACGGGTCGTAACTTCTCAAAATGGGCTCATTGAACGCAGCACGGATAAGATCTTGAAGAAGCTCATGGCGGTCGTGAGTTCTCAGACTTTGTTCTTTGAGCGCAAAACCGATAACCTCTCGGAGAAGCTCGTGGCTCTCCAACGGGAGATTGAGAGACGAGTGACGGACTGTTAGATCAGCTGTGAAATTGACATGCAGTTGTTCGCACCAAAGAAAGCCACCATCATCTCATGCGGCTAACATGCCGGCGCCAGCTGTGGTCTCAAGGCTGGAGCTGAACAAATCTCACCCTGATAACAGACGGTGTTTAGACTGTTCCTTCCCATCCTAAGCATGCTTATCCCCTCCCGGTGCAGACGGTGGGTTGAGGGGACCAGCGCAAATGCTGCAGGCCCGGGTGCGCTGTCTACACCGGCTGTCTCTCACCTTTTACCCATCCCTGTTGCTTGTCATGTGTTTCTATGGCGCATTAAGAGTTTTCATGTGCTCTGCGCTAAGGTCATTTTTTGTCTGTTCTCAAACTGATCTCCCTGTTGAAGCTCAGTCTGGGAGGAGTTCTTTTTTCTCCTCATCTTTCCTGATGTTGTGCATTTTCTGCTGTTCGGTTCCGGGTCGCTGCTCTAGCGGCCGACCGGCCAGCTACCTAGCCTGACCCGTCTCCCCAATGTGATGTTTGTGTATTGTATGTACGGTTGGAAAGCTCAGTATCCTAATTGCCCCTTGAAATTAAATACAGTGTTCTGAATCTGAATCTGAAAAGATTACAGAAGACGACTCTGTTCAGTAAATATTACGCTCATGCTGTCACCAAATACCAAAGGTAGGTAAAACTCTGGTTGTTGCAGCCATCCAGTATGACATGCTTTGTACTGTCCTGCTGCAGTTTGTGACACCTGGTTGATGAGTTGTGAAGGATGATGAAACAAACACTTCACTCAATGTTTGTCTTCTAAACTGGATGTAATTTTGGCAGCCGAGAGTTTTTCACAATCTATCCCAGCTGCAAATAGGAACACAACAAATAAATAACTTTACCCACTTGGATCCTTATCATTCAAGATTGTGAAGAGATTCTCTACTCAGAGAATACTGGTGATGTTAGATGAGAGAGATGGAAGATGATGAAGGGGAAGAGTTTTCACAACTTGAGGCCTTTTGTTTTCACTGTATAGGACAAAGAAGACAGGAAGGGAGGGAGAAGTGAGGAGAATAACACACAGGAAATGGTGTTGGGCAGACTCAAACCAGGCCCTGGAGTCACGACTCTAACCTTCAGTGCATGGGTCACCTGCTCAGCCAGGTAAGCTACAGCAGTCAGCAGTGTGTGAGTTAATTTGAAGACAATGATGACTATAAGTCAAAAAAAAAAATACTATCATCAACCAACAAGGGGAAAACAGTGAGCTTGAATGGCCAAGCTTTGACCAAGGGTGGCTCACTCCTCGGTCTTCTTGCCCAAGGAGTGAACCACCCTGCATGGCTATCAATGTGGTGCAACCAAGGCCATCATACAGTACAGGCCATCCAAGCTGATTTTAACTTTTCCTCCCAGATACCACCTTAGAAATCATCTAGATTAGGATATGTTGGCTGTTCTAGATCCAATCACAACAAACAGAGAGCTGCTGTGTGTCCAAGGTGAACAGGAAGAATATATACATGCATAAAGTCAATAAAGTCAGAAGGTTTGCTTTAGACTGTGCTGCAGGTTATCATCAAAGACAAACAGGCACCATGCTGCCAACAAATGGCATCAAGTCTGACTTCAGTTTTTTGTTCTTTTTTTTAATCAAGATTAAATTTTATAGCAACCACAGCAGAGATGACCAGGGAAGGTGTGCTTGAGGGGATATAGCTACAACAGCTGGTTTCAGACTGAAGATGAACTGAGGTGCTGCACCCAAGTCTGCAGGTTCAGGGAGGGACAAACATCTGCTGCAACCAGATTGGAGTGAGAGGAGAGAGCAGGCCAACAACAACAAAGAAACAACAAACACACTGTGGAAGACCGAAGCAGAGTTTAGTTTAAAGTGGAACTAAGGATGTTTCTCTGGCTGCCAGGATTCACTGAGTAATTCAAATGCTTTCTTTAATGCAGGACCCACCATGCATGTAAAAGCAAGTGTTTCACCAACATTTGTGACTAAAATAGACCTGCAGTAGAAATGTATCTAGGAGCATGCATGTGAATATAAAGTATCACAACATCAGGCACATGCAGCCTAAGTGTTTAAACACAGACTGATAACATAACAGCAGCAGTGATGATCAGAGTTTATGGTGAATCCAGCGTCTCGAGTTCTGGAGGCATCAAAGAGGTCACAGTTGTATTGGAGAAATCCCAAAACTTTAGGATACAAATTCATACAAAGACAGAAAACCTGGTGAAATAAATTACTGACACAGTTGGATGTTAAAAGTAAAGACATGAGTACAAATGTACTCACAGAGCTTTGTTGGAGGCTTTGACCACTGGCAGCAGCCTCAGAAGAGCCTCCTCTGAAGCAGAGTATTTCTTCAGGTCAAACACATCCAGATCTTCTTCTGATGACAGTAAGATGAAGACCAGAGCTGACCACTGAGCAGGAGACAGTTCATCTGTGGAGAGACTTCCTGATCTCAGGGACTGTTGGATCTCCTCCACTAGAGAACGATCATTCAGTTCATTCAGACAGTGGATCAGATTGATGCTTTTCTCTGCAGACAGATTCTCACTGAGCTTCTTCTTGATGTACTGGACTGTTTCCTGATTGGTCAGTGAGCTGCTTCCTGTCTGTGTCAGCAGACCTCGTAGGAGAGTCTGATTGGTCTGCAGTGAAAGACCCAGGAGGAAGCGGAGGAACAGGTCCAGGTGTCCATTTGGACTCTGCAAGGCCTTGTTCACAGCACTCTGGTGGAGAGATTGAAGTTTTGGTTTGTTAAATAGTTTAGACCATGTAGAGATTCTCTGTTGTTCTTCCAGCAGATTGAGTCCAGAGTTGATGAAGGTCAGATGGACATGAAGAGCAGCCAGAAACTCCTGAACACTCAGATGGATGAAGCAGAACACCTTGTCCTGGTACAGTCCTCTCTCCTCTTTAAAGATCTGTGTGAACACTCCTGAGTACACTGAGGCTGCTCTGATATCGATGCCACACTCTGTCAGGTCTGATTCATAGAAGATCAGGTTTCCTTTCTGCAGCTGATCAAAAGCCAGTTTTCCCAGAGACTCCATCATCTTCCTGCTCTCTGGACTCCAGTGTGGATCTGTCTCAGCTCCTCCATCATACTTGACCTTCTTCACTTTGGCCTGAACCACCAGGAAGTGGATGTACATCTCAGTCAGGGTGTTGGGCAGCTGTCCTCCCTCTCTGGTTTCCAGCACATCCTCCAGAACTGTAGCAGTGATCCAGCAGAAGACTGGGATGTGACACATGATGTGGAGGCTTCGTGATGTCTTGATGTGGGAGATGATCCTGCTGGCCTGCTCCTCATCTCTGAATCTCTTCCTGAAGTACTCCTCCTTCTGTGGGTCAGTGAACCCTCTGACCTCTGTCACCACGCCAACACAGTCAGGAGGGATCTGATTGGCTGCTGCAGGTCGTGTGGTTATCCAGAGGCGAGCAGAGGGAAGCAGTTTCCCCCTGATGAGGTTTATCAGCAGCACATCCACTGAGGTGGACTTTCTAGGGTCAGTTAGGATTGTAGTTTTGTGGAAGTCCAGAGGAAGTCGACACTCATCCAGACCATCAAAGATGAACACAACCTGGAAGTCTTCAAAGCTGCAGATTCCTGCTTCTTTGGTTTCAGTAAAGAAGTGATGAACAAGTCCCACTAAGCTGAACTTTTCCTCTTTCAGCACATTCAGCTCTCTGAAAGTGAATGGAAATATGAACTGGATGTCCTGGTTGGCTTTGTCTTCAGCCCAGTCCAGGCTGTATTTCTGTGTTAAGACTGTTTTCCCAATGCCAGCCACTCCCTTTGTCAGCACTGTTCTGATTGGTTCATCTCTTCCAGGTGAGGCTTTAAAGATGTCTTCTTGTCTGATTGTTGTTTCTGGTCTGTCTGGTTTCCTGGATGCTGTTTCAATCTGTCTGACCTCATGTTCATCATTAACCTCTGCAGTCCCTCCCTCTGTGATGTAGAGCTCTGTGTAGATCTGATTCAGGAGGGTTGGGTTTCCTGCTTTAGCGATGCCCTCAAACACACACTGGAACAACTTCTTCAGGGTGGATTTAAGGTTACGATGACAAACTGCAGCTTGAAGCTCTGAATGAGAAGAAAAATAAACACTCAATTCCAAAAAGAACTAATCTTTAAAACATGTTGCTCCATCTTCCATCTCTGGAAAATGTTCATTTATCCAGCAGCTTAAATCTTTAGATAAATCCTCTTACTGCTCTGCAGACGGTCAGCCAGCTCCTCCTGCTTCATTCTCCTCAGGAAGTCCACTGTGATCTTCACAAACGCCTCTCTGCTGCTGCTCCTCTGATCCTCTAAGCATTCTGGGTAATCTGGACTCAGAACCTTCTGGATCTTCTTCAGCTCGTTCTTCACAAAAGTGATGATGTTGTCCTCCAGCAGCTGGAACAGAATATTTATGAATGAGCCAATCAGACTGAAATCATGGAGCCAAACATCAGATCCATGTTGGACACACTGACGATCCACTGGTCTACAAAGAGCAGCATGGAGATGACTGTGAACAGAACAGATGTAACAGTAGTTGTTGTACATGTACAGACCATAAATATGGAGTCCAGCTGTGTTTGATGCTGCTGGGCAGACTGACCACTGGGAACCTCTGAGCTCTGCTGCTCCACTCTGTGGAGGAACCATGAAGGATTAGATCCACACAGGATAAAGATCCAGGAGTTTCTGCTCAAATAACTTCATCTGAATCAAGTCTGTCAAGTTTTAAACTCTCAGATTGTGAACATATCAGTAATTTTCAGTCTGTTTTCATGGACGTCCTTTCAGTGGTGATGTCAGGGATGATTTTGAAGAAGCTCATCAAACTGAACCATCAGCAGATCACTGCTCCAAAACCAGAACATGATCCGAGTCTCCCTCCACCACCAGAACACCAGCTTTACTAACGTGGTAGATCAGTGTAGTACAGATCAATAACTGATGAGTCATTTGATCAAAATCACTGAGTGCTTCACGTCTGACCCTCTGATGCTTCTGTAGACATTTTGCATATTTAATGAATGTCTGACAGTTTTACATTCATTCTATGAACACAGTGGAAATGTTGTGTTATAGTCTCCATGTTGTTTCCAGCATCATAAATTCTTAAGTTCAGAAAATTAGATTCTTTCTTCACAGCTGAAAAACAACAACATTTATTCTCTATTGAAATCTGCATCGTCCACTCCAAAGGTCACAATCTGAAGGTAACATCTGGTTTTGTTCCCTGTGGTTAACTCTGAGCATCAGTATGGTGGGATTTATCCACTACATCCACACCACTGTGGTTCAGTGTTGTCCTGATGGAGTAACAGCAGCCAGTATGATCCAGGCTTTAGCTGCTGGGTCTCTGTGTGACCTCTCAGACTGTTTAACAGATCAGACACAAAGAGAATCAGAGCAGCTCTGTTCTTTAAAGACAAACATGAACCCACTCAGGTCACACTTTCCCCACAGATATGAGCATCACTGTCCTCAAACAGCAAATGACCAAGTCGAACATTTGGATCTTTTCTCTTTCATTGTTTTCTTTTTAATGAATCTTTGTAACAATCTGAGGATGTTTCAGGTCATATTTATCCAGGAAACACAAACATGTAAAGGAGTCATCACAGCGCTCTGACCTCGTTGCTCCAGGTTCACCACTGAAGAGTGGAGGATTTAGATCTTTGGACCGGTCACTCCTCACAGACGGACAGCTGGACCCTGCAGACTGTGACCTCTGACCTCTGCAGACACAAACATGATTGAAGCAGCTGTGATCACACAGACTGCAGATAATGCAGCTGTTTCCTGTCAGTAACATCCTCTTAGATTAGAGTTCAGCTTTTTACAGGAAAACTGGACAAAACTGATTTTTGTTACAAACTCATTTTCATTTCCTCTCAGCTCACAAACACAGTCAGACAATCAACCAGAGTCAACACTGATTATAATGTCAGTGCAGAATTATTTCTGTTACTCAGTGAGTTCAGCTCTCTGACCTCGTTGCTCCAGGTTCACCACTGAACTCTGGATTATAATCTTTGGACTGGTCACTCCTCACAGACGGACAGCTGGACCCTGCAGACTCTGCTCTGTCCTCCTCTTCCTCCATCATCATCTTCAGTCAGTCTGAGAGGTAAACCACAAACACTCAGTGAGTTCACATTAACAGGAGGAACTGAGTTACAGTCGCTGACCTCTGACCTGTCATGTGACCATGAAACCAGGTCAATATGTCTGTAGGTTCAGTCATCCAGGTCATGTGATCTAAGGAGCTTGGAGAGAAAAGAGACGTCTTTAAGTTTCTGGAAGACGTTTCATCTGAGAAGCTTCTTCAGCTCTAAAACCAAACGGTGGAGAGTCCCAGATATTTAAACCTGAGAGGGAAAGAAAGCATGTCGCTGACCCACCACTGATGTTATTTCAAGGAGGAAACTGAGAGCCTTTGCACCAGGAGCACTAACATCAGCTCCAGCAATGATCCACTGATGTGTTTTTATTCCATGTATGAATGTTGTTATTGACAGAGATGACGTTTGTGTGTCAGTGATGCAGTGACTGTTGTTGTTACCTGTACAGGCTGGTTAGACTCTATGAAACAGATCATACAGATCTCTGCATGTTAGAAGAGACTATTAAAGGTCATGAATGAGACAAAGGCAGGGAGGCGTCCTTTACAGCTAAACAGCAGAGTGAGAGAACAGCCAGCACCTCTACATTTATCACATTATACAGCACATGTATGATACTGACAGGGATGAGAAGAATTTAGTGATTCTGATCCCATCATTGATATTACTTATTGATTCTCAGTAGCTCTGCTCTGACAGTCACCACCATCACTGAGCAGCATATCAAAGACATTTGTGCACATTAACTGCATGTTGTGGCTCAAATGTTTGTGCATGTTGGAGGCATTTCCTCTTTGTTGTGATCAGTGTTGGTCATTACTCAAAACAGTCATTATTACACATATTACACAGAACACTTTAATTAAAAGTAATGGAGTACGTTACTTCATTACTCCTCATAACATTACTTTGATGTTACTGTGTGAAATGAACAAATGAGCATGTAACAACATAAAGCTGAGGTACAGCCCCACACAGATCCTGATGAGGTCACGTGATGTTTCTCTGAGTGTTTATGAACACAAATCAAAGATGAAACAGCACAAAGACACTTCAAAGTGATTCTACTGTAGAAACATGAACAGGTAGAAACCTGCAGCCTGACTGCTCATCACTTTGTTACCTGTTCAAGTTCAGCAGCAGCAGCTCACTTTATCACGGTGCTGGTCTGGGGTCAGTGTTTACTCAGCTTTAACTAGTGATGTGACGTTCTGTATCGAGGCTTCGAAGCGTGTGTCGAGTAATGGAGGGGGCGTTTCCGCGAAGCGCGTATCCAGGCTTGCTTCATTTATGGGAGGAGCTGAAAATGATGACGTCCGAAGCCTCGCTGCCCGGCTGTACCACGTGACTGGTTCAGGAAGCGGTTCGAACTTTGCCGCGAGCTATGACAGCGATATAAACCCCTCAGACAAAATGTGGGCGTTTGATGGAGAGTTGCGGTTAGTGAGAGTTAGAGACAGTTTAGGAAAAAAAAATCGCCTACGACCTGCCACAGTGGAGAAACTGTTTCTTTTTAACAAAAACCAATGATGTGTCCCCTAAACACTAATCACTGTCCTTGCCTCAATGTTACAAAAGCACAACCACTGTCCACACCTCACCTCACAGTATATGATCATTTCCATTTTAGGCATTTCCAAATAATCATGTTCCATACTGCCAGCATAAATATACACAGTACACTGCATCACTACAATATACATGTTTTACACACTCCTTTTGTTGTTGACATTTACAGGCTGTGTGCAAAAAGGCCACACTCTTCAAATTCATCAGCTGCTCTGCTATCAGTCCACTAGGTGGAGCCTGAAGCACACACGATGCATTCACTGACACACACTGAGTCACTGTGACTGGAAGCTTCAGTCAGTCCAACACGTGTGAACATTTTAAACCTTTCAGTTGATGGACTACTTTTAATTAACTGCTTTAGCCCACTTACAATGAAAATTTAAAAAAATCTTGTTCATGACGTGTGTAGTATGTTAACACTATTGGAAGGAAAAAAAAAACTTGAACTCCAATTTTGAAAAAACAACTTTCTTTTTTTTTTATAAAGCTCTGACTTGTATTATGAGTCTGTGGTCTGGGAGAGAGTCTGTAACTCTGTCTGCAACATACAGTAAATAATGACCAATGTTGGTGATAGAGGATTTTTATTATGCAATATGATCAAGTATAATCAAATGTGCTTTATATTCAAATACAATATAATCAAGTGTGTTTTATTTTCTAGTGTTCATATATTTTCACGTAACTGAGTCTATTTGTTAACACAAACGCAATGTATTCTTTTTTAGTATCTGTGATGTCAGATAAGCATGATAAACTTCTGTATTCTTTACCCCAGTCTGAAAGGTCAGACAGGTTGAGATAATGCCTGAACTCTCCTCCTGTAACTGAAAAGAGGAAGTACTATGTAATCAGTTTCTTACCCTATAAATAAAGGAACAAGACATGCATTCTGTGTGTGTGATTTTGCTGAGAGGCACACACCCATGCGCATGTCTTAAAACTCTCTGATTTGGTCTGCAAGTGTCTTATTTTCTCTTACTTGTGAAAATAAATGTCAAAACCCCTGACAGTTGGGCAGTTAATTATATAGTTACTTCTTCAAAAAAGTAACTGAGTTATGCAAACAAAGTTTTTTGCAGCTGTTTACCTAAAAATGCAGCCATGGTGTTTTTTTAAAATAAACATTTCAAACTATTTACAGAACAATCAGCTGTTCTGCATCAAATCTGATGCCACACAAATTATTTGTGCCGCTCCAAAAAATAATTCCTGTCCTCTATGAGATGAAGGAGAACAACAGCCTGATACCTGCAGGCCTGACAGCAGCAGATGTGTCACTGCTGTAACACCTGTAACACTCAGCAGTCGCCTCATTGTTCTGACACACACAACAACACTATTGACTACACTACACGCTAACTACACACTAACTACACACTAACTACACACTAACTACACACGATTTGCTCTAAACGCCTCAAATCTCTCACATCTCAAACACGCCGTCACTCCGTTTCTTAACAACTAAATGCCATGTTTTGATTGGTTTACTTTAATTTCAATTCAGGTTAGAATTCTTTTTGTGTGCGCAACACAGATTTTCTCTGCGCAGAGACCGTGCCAACAGTGCGCAATTCAGAATCAGAATCAGAATCAGAAAGGGGTTTATTGCCAAATGTTGAGCAGGTTTACAACATTAGGAAATTGCTGCGGTGCTTCAGTGCAAACAAACTGTCATAAATTGCGCTTAAATAGACATGAAAAAAATAAAAGTAGGAATAAGAATTAAAAGTGCTACGTAGAAAGATATGTGCATGAGATATACATGAGATATATACATGAGAATAAGAATTAAGAGTGCTACGTTGAAAGATATGTGCATGAGATATACATGAGATATATACATGAGAATAAGAATTAAGAGTGCTGCGTAGAAAGATATATACATGAGTGCAGGTGGTGATCAGTGCCAAACATGGAATGATGCAGTGACACAGCGTAGGGTCCTGTGTTTGTGGCGGGGACAGTCATACGGTTATTGTTCATGTGTCCAACAGCAGAGGGGAAGAAACTGTTCTTATGGCGAGAGGTTCTGGTGCGAATGGACCGAAGCCTCCTGCCTGAGGGGAGCAGGGCAAACAGACTGTGTCCAGGGTGAGAAGGGTCAGCTGAGATCCGAGCTGCACGCCGCAGTGTCCTGGAGGTGTACAGGTCCTGCAGAGATGGGAGTCTGCAGCCAATCACCTTCTCAGCAGAGCGCACAACACGCTGCAGTCTCTGTTTGTCCCTGATAGTGGCTCCAGCGTACCACACGGTGATGGAGGAGGTGAGGATGGACTCGATGATTGCAGTGTAGAACTGCATCATCGTCCGTGTTGGCAGGTTGAATTGCGCACTTGCGCAGCTTAGAGGGAACATTGCTCACAAGGTGACTACCAATAAAAATGAGTGTGCTTCACTGTCAGAGCTACGGTGATTCAACCAGTAGGACTTGATAATAAAAATATTTATTTGATGCTTTGCATTGAGGCGCATTGTTGAATTTGCAGGGACACAATAACCACAGATCAGTTGTTCAAACCACTACAGTAGGGAGCCATGTCATGAATAATAAACAAATACTAATACTAATACTACTACTAATAATAATGTTAATTTAAGTAATTGTTTTTGACTGAACATCACATATAATGTAACAAGCAGAAAATTCAGGTTAAGTGCATTATCAGCATTTGGAGGAGCTCCTTATCCTTCTCTTTACTGCTCACCTCTTACAAAGTGTTCACACAGTTTGCTAGCCTCTGTCAGCCTGCTAGCTATGCTAACAAGTCTACTACACACACTTGACTCGGTCACATGACAGACAGCAGAGATAGCTGCTCTGCTAGCTAAGCTAACTCATGTTAAAGGTCAAAGAAATGAGGCGATGCTGCTGGGAGTTACGTCACAGACTAGCAGAATTTAGTTATTCAGCATAATATTTAATCCTTATTATCTCCTCCTCTCACCTCTGTTTACATCTGAAAACAAGAAAATTTAGCCAACAGTTTATTAGCTTTGGTGAAATTATAAACAGGCATCAGCGCGGTCACCTATACTGTCCTTTAATGCTAGAGCAGCAGGAACACCAGTTAATCTAAAATCTTCTTTTCTCTCTAAAAAGTGACAGCAGACTGAGTCAAAGACAGAAACCTTATTTAAACACCAAATATTCACTTCCTGATCCAGGATTCAAAGAGGACGTTGAACTTACTCAGCTTCTTCTTCCAATGAACGTCTTCACTCTGCAGCTCTCTGCTGTCTGGACCAGGTCTGTGTAGAAACAGAGAAAATCCTCTGCTTCTTCTCCGTCAGCAGTCGTCTGTGTCTGCAGACTGCGTCACATTAAACACTTCACACCAGCAAAGAGGCTGAAGCTCACAGGTCAAAGGTCAGCTGCTGCACCTTTTGTGATATTAATTTGATCAATAATTAACCTGCAGCAGGTTTCTGCTCCAACTCCAACACACAGAAAACAACCCTGAGAACGAATCAGATGGTGTGTGGGTGTGTCTGCAGGCTTCAATAGATGAGCATTAAACACTCAGCAAAGAGGCTGAAGCTCACAGGTCAAAGGTCAGCTGCCACACTGTATATAACAATTCACTTTTGAACAGTAGATAGCCTGTAGGCGTCTCTGCAGTGATAAACAGTTTACACATTAAACACTGAACCATAAAAGAAGCTTGAGCTGCAGCTCACAGGTCAAAGCTCAGCTGCTGCACCCACTTATGAGTTTAAATAAATCATTAATCATGATCTTTTCCCTCTCAGCACTTTCACTTGGCCTTGGAGTGTTTTGACGGAGCTACACTGTATGTTTCAAATGTTGTAAATAAATTGGGAGTTAGGGCTGGGCAATATGGCCTAAAATCCATATCGCGGTATAATTTGAAGCATGTGCGGTAACAATATATATCGCGATATATTCTTTTCTTCTGTATAACATATTTTCCACACTATAAGGACTTACAATCCTTTAATTTTCTCAAAAATCAAGAGTGTGTCTTATGTATGAATTCTGGTTGTGCTTACTGACCTCGAACCGATTTGGGCGTGCAGAAATCTTTTAAAAAATGTTTTAGTAGAACTTTGGTAAGCTACGAAGCCGCATTGCTTGATGGATTGTCAGAGCATTACGGCTGCCGTGGTGAGGAGCTTCGCGGAGTAATCTGGGTCTAAAACTCTGTCCGCTTCAGGTCCCAAAGTCAAACGAACACTAAGAGTTAAAAACGGTCTAAATTCTTTCATCTTTAATAAAATCATCAGCGTTGCTGCTTTACCAGGTGTAACAATTAAGTTTAACATCCATGAAAACAGAATTTATTAAATTTAACGGAGTTAGAAGTTAACAGGAAGTCAGCTCGCTAGTTTCCACCTAAACATTTCATAGCATGTTCTGACTGAGAGATTTTTGAAACTAATTCAAACAGCTCTGCTATCACTTCCAGCATAAATGAAGACAGAAAACTAAACAGCAGTGGCATTTGCAGGGTTACTGAAGTTGGACTACCTGGTATATAATGTTGTGCTACGTGATTGCTAGCGACACAGCTATGTTAGCATAACATTAGCACAGTGAAGCTGGAGGATGAACGCCAACTTTTTTTCCACTCGATAAAAGTTAACGTGAGGGATTCTGGTGGTCAGGGACAAATGCAATCGCATAGCAGGATGCTGTACACGGGCCAAACTTCAGTCAGGAGAACAACTGAAATCATCCATCCACAATACGAGGTTAGTTATGATTCGTCTCGGAACTGAGGACGCCATCATCTACCTGCTCAATCGTGTCTACACCCATCTGGACCAGCCGGTGAGCACTGTGAGGGTCATGTTTTTTGACTTTTCCAGTGCTTTCAACACCATCAGGCCGACCCTCCTGGGTGATAAGTTAGCAGCGATGCAGGTGGATGCTTCTCTGGTGTCCTGGATTGTTGATTACCTGACAGGAAGACCACAATATGTACGTCTCCCACAGTGTGTGTCTGACAAGGTGATCAGCAACACAGGGGCACCACAGGGGACTGTCCTCTCCCCCTTCCTCTTCACCCTCTACACCACAGACTTCAGCCACTGCACAGAGACCTGCCATCTTCAGAAGTTTTCTGATGACTCTGCGGTGGTTGGATGCATCAGCAGGGATGATGAGACAGAGTACCGGGCTGTGGTCGACTCCTTTGTCACGTGGTGTGAGCAGAATCATCTGCAGCTCAACGTGGCAAAGACCAAGGAACTGATCGTGGACTTCAGGAAGACCAGGAAACACTTGACCCCTGTTTCAATCCAGGGGGTCAGTGTTGACATTGTGGAGGACTATAAATACCTTGGAGTACACATTGACAATAAACTGGACTGGGCTAAAAACACCACAGCACTTTACAGGAAGGGCCAGAGTCGTCTCTATTTTTTGAGGCGACTGAGGTCCTTCAACATCTGCCAGAAAATGCTGAGGATTTTCTATGAGTCTGTTGTGGCCAGTGCGATCCTCTATGCTGTTGCATGCTGGGGGAGCAGGCTGAGGGTCGCAGATGCCAACAGACTTAATAAACTAATCCGTAAGGCCAGCAATGTTGTGGGGATGGAGCTGGACTCCCTCACGGTGGTGTCGGAGAGGCGGATGCTGTCCAAGATAAAGACAATGTTGGATAACACCTCCGACCCACTCCATGACATGCTGGTCAGTCACAGGAGCTCGTTCAGTGAGAGACTGAGGTTACCGAAAAGCACCACTGAACGACACAGTAAATCATTCCTGCCTGCCTGTCTGTCTTGTCTTAATGTTGGTTTAAAATGGAGCACTGTAACAAAAAATAATTTCCCCCAGGGATCAATAAAGTATTCTGATTTTGATTCTGATTAATATACTGCAACAACATGGGAATAGAGCAGCTGCGAGAGAATTCAACATTAATGAATCAATGTTACGGAAGTGGAGGAAGTGCAGTTTTTGGCTTTCCCCGTATTTCAAAAGTGCTTTATCTCTTTGTTATGACTGTCGCCCGCCATAATTTGAAGAGGATAATGGTTGGTCGTGTCCAAATTCATGGGCTGCATCCTCCTGAGGCCGCATTTGTAGACCGATTACGTCACAGCGACGCGCCGAAGGCTGTCCAAATTCGTAGACTCCTCCGAATGCGGCCGACAAATGCGTCCTCCTTTTCCCCGAATTTGAAGGATGGGTCGGGTGTGTCCTTCGTGGCCTACCATATCCCAGAATTCATAGCGCGGCCCAGCCAAACTCCAGTTTCCAACAATGGCGGCCGCTACTAAGTTTTAAAATTACTCATACTAATCTTTCTGTGTCACAAAATAAACTTTTAACATATTTTCATGCGAGAAAGTAGCTGTGTAAACATCAAATATCTGCTCGGTTTATCAAGGTATCGCATATTTGCAAAAGTGCTTCGACGTTTTCGGAGACGTCTGCTACCCAGCTAGCCGGGAGTTCGAGGGTTACTGATGCGGCCGAGAACGGCACAACTCCCGGCACATCATTTTCAGATCACCGCGGACTATCGCTGCTCGATTTAAACGTAATGTATAAGTCACTTAGACAACCTAAAAATTTTATTGTTGGGCTTTTTTTCAGTGTTTTGTTTCTTCGTGAGTAAATCGGTTTGGCTAAGATTAAAGTTATTAGATTAGATTAGATAAAATAAAACTTTATTAATCCCCCGGGTGGGTTCCTCCTTGGTTTTTACACAGCTGACTAAACGTGAAACAGAAAACTGATTAAACAGAAGTATGAGACAGTCGAGAATTTACGCCAGTGTCCTGTTATATTTTAGATAGCAAGGAGCAGACGGCTGAGTTTATTAAACTCCACCGAGACAGCGGTGACGCTAATCTGAAGGCTAGACCGTCCAATTTCACGGCCGTTTACTTCCGGCCTACTCGACCTTCTGAGGACCCGGCCCACGTAGACCGCGAAGGCCGGGTCCTCAGGAGGATGCACCCCATGAATTTGGACACGACCAGCGTAGCCGCTGCGATGCTTTAGACCAAAAAAGGCACAGCTTGATGACATCATCAACATGCGCTATCGCGATAGAGCGATATATATATATATATATATTAGGGGTGCAACGATATTCGTATCGATATTGAACCGTTCGATACAGTGCTTTCGGTTCGGTACGCATATGTATCGAACAATACAATTTTTTTCAATTTTTTTTTTTTTTTTTTTTTGTGTCCCGTTTGGATCTATAGCCATCAGAATTGTTGTCTTGAGGCCAAGAAAGATGCCAAGAGGATTTATTTTAAGTGGATCATCATATTGGTCCATTTGATTGACCTTTATTATAATTATGAATTTATTTTATTTTCAGTTGCAAACGGGACAGACATGACTGTGGGATAGGACAGGGGGAAAGAATGAAAGAAAGAGGGGGAGAGAAAGAAAGAAAACCAAAGGGGAGAAAAAAAAAAGAACAATACAAAATTTGTAATTTATTTTATCAACTTTCCTTCTGACGATGCTGTCTGTGTTGAGCGCTCAGTGAATCTGCATTTGACTACTCCGCCTAGGCTCGAGAGTGCAGCCTAGGCGGAGTAGTCGAACGCAGATTCACTGAGCACTCAACACAGACAGCATGGTCAGAAGGAAGAGCGCAGGGCAAGCTAGCGAGACAGAAGTGGACCTCCCCACCCTCATTCAGATCTGGCGTTTGGAATTATTTTGGTTTTCATGTGTCGTATGACCCTGAAGGTAAGCGAGTCATGGACTAAAGTAAAACAGTATGTTGGATGTGCCATGCAATGCTCAATTACATGGGTGGGAGCTAGTGTGTTAGCGCAGTTAGCTCGTTAACGTGTTGGCCGTCTAGCCCCTCTGTATAGGGTAGCTCGTTAACGGAGATTTGCCGTGTTGTGGCGTTAAGGTTATTTCAACGAGATTAACCTGAAAGCACTAGTGGGAACACAACGAATATGACTGCACATTTACACCGACATCATCCTAGTGCAAAGACAAAAACAACAAGCATGCATGCTACAAACTTTAGCCGAGTCATTTAGACAGCTGTTAGCACAGGATTCTCCTTATGGAGACCTGATATGTTTAATATGCTGCTGAGAATATAGCCCAGAAGAAGCGGATAGTATAGCTTTTATTTTGGAAAGAGCCATTTCTCTGTAATAAACTCTCTTTTCCAAAGATGAGTGATTCCTCAATCAGATACAGGGCTCGCAATATCGCTAGCCCGATGTCCCGGGGCTATCTCTGCCCTGCCTGTCGGGCTATTGTAGGAAGGAAAAATATATGTCAATGCTTTTGCATTCTTTCAGAAATGTAGCTGGGTAATTATGTCATTGGGTGAGCCACTGTCAATATGTGACATATTGAAATCGTGTTTGAATTTGCGCTTGTTTTTTTGCTTTCACTTTGCAATCGCGCGAACTGTGTATAGAGAGCGACAGCACTGATCTGTGAGTGATGATAATTTGTGCACCAATTCCTCTGACATCGTCTTATTAATTGTTAGCTTACTATGCAAACATGACAAGTGAAATCTCCCGCAGCTTAAACATGTGAGAGGTTGATCGCGCAGAGAATCGCTGAGCTTATGTGAGTGCGCGTGTAAAAGCAGCAGGATATATATTTTAGTTCTGCTGAGCCAAATAAGACAGGTCAGGGTGAAGAAGTGACAGCCAAAGAAAAGCTTACCACAAAACGGAGAAGTTATGACAAATCAGACTATAAGGCAAAAAGAAAGTGCAGCTTTATGGTTTCATGGACAAAAGAATTTCTGTGGCTGCAATATGACGAGCTAAAAAACAACACGCACAAGGGTTAGGGTTAAATTTAAAAACTGTACTTTTGTGTTAAAATATATATTTATAATTTTAATAAATGACAAATTAAAAAGGCATGAACATTTTTTTTGTATCGAAAAAATATCGAACCGTGACACCAAAGTATCGAACCGAACTGTGAATTTTGAGTATCGTTGCACCCCTAATATATATATATTTATTTTTTTTATTTTTATTTTTTTTATTAGTAATATAAACATACAAACAAAATGCACCATATATTACAGATTCAGAGAATAGACCTTTCTTACATATTAGGAACTTTCATGTATAGTGAAAATAAAATACAAAGATGGGGTCACATAATTCAACAAATTATTAACTCACTAAATCAAAATCTTCTATAAAGGAAATAAAAGAAGCAGCCTTTTTCTTCTTAACTAAAGTCAAAGATTTAACCAACAGGTTTAAGTCGTTTTTCCAGTAAGCTAGTGTTGGTTTAGTCTTAAAAAAACGACATTTATGTATAAAATGCTTGCACAAGATTAATAACACATTAACACCATAATTAGCTTTCTTTTCTTTCAAAAACACTCCAAACATTATCATATTTAGGGTAAATGGGGTAATTTGAATCCCCTTGGAATAAAGCCAGGTATGAAAATCCAACCAAAATATTTGTATAAAATTGCACAAAAAGAATAGATGATCCAAATCCTCCTCTTCTGTTTCACAAAATGCACAATTACCTGTTTCTATTTTGAATCTATCACTAAGGAGTCTATTTGTCGGGTAAATTTTATTCAAGATTTTAAATTGGACTTCTTTCCCTTTAGGAGGGATAGGGAAGGTGATATAATCAGTTCTTATTTTTTCAATTTCTTTCCTTTGGAAATCTTTTAATATGTAATTACGTCTAAGTAAATTTGGAGAATAAAGACTCCTTAATGAAGATCTAAGAAACTTATTGTTGCATTTAACATCACAAAATCGAATACCATCTATATATAATTGCCTTAACTTGGGGGAGATGTCAGAATATATTATATCATTTACAACTATGTTTTTAAGTGACAATGGAATGGATTTTATAACCCGATTAAATTTACTTTTAGAACATTGGATATTAAACTTCTGGCAAAAATCTTGATGTCCTAGAACATGTCCTTCCTCATCTACAAAATGGGCAATTGCCCAAACACCTTTTGATAACCAATCTTGAATAAAAATAGATTTTCTGTTTATCAGCATATATCTATTGTTCCAAATTGGGCTATTATGTGGAGTGAAATTATGTTTAAATAACATTTTCCAATAAAGAAGGACCTGTTTATGGAATTCAGAGAGTTTAGCAGGTAGCTTAGTAATTTCAAAGTCACACTTTAGGAGAAAGTCGATACCCCCCAGTGTGTTGAAGACCTTATTTGGTATAAAAAACCAAATGGAGTGTGGATTATTTAGGAAGGATTTTAACCATTTAAGTTTCAAAACACCATTCATTACATCAAAATCAATTGCGTTTCCACCGCCTTCAATGTATGGTTTAACCAAATCATCTTTAGATATATAATGGCACTTATTCCTCCAAATAAAATTAAAATTCAAGCCATTAATTGTCTTAATAACTTTATTTGATATTGATAAAGAGTAAGCTGGATATATAAATCTAGATAAACTATCCATTTTGGTTAATAATATTCTTCCAAAAATTGTGATGTCTCTCTGTAACCATTTATTTAAGATTGTCTTACATTTGTCAACATTATCTAAAATATTTACTTTTTCTAAGACTTTGTGATCTTTTGAAATTGTGATGCCCAAATATTTTACCTCCTTCTTCACCTTTATATCGTACAGTAATTGTGAATTACACTCTTTTAATGCCAATAATTCACATTTATTTAAATTTAACTTTAAGCCTGAAGCTTTTGAGAATGTAGTGATTATTTGTTTTACCAGGGGGATCTGATGTTCATTTTTTAAGAAAAGAGTAGTGTCATCTGCAAGTTGACTAATTATTAAAAGATTATCCATAATCTCAATTCCAACAACGCTGCTGTTTATAATTAGAATTGCGAGCATCTCCACAACCATTATGAACAACAACGGAGAGCTTCCACACCCTTGCCTAATTCCTCTTTTAACGCTAAACCTTTTACCAGTGCCATAGCCTAATGACACAGAGCTATTTATATCATTATACAGTATATCTACACTGAACAAAAATATAAACGCAACACTTTTGTTACTGCTCCCATTCCCCATGGGTTGGACGTAGAGACCTAAAATTCATTCCAGATACACAATATAACCATCCCTCCCAAACAGTGGTCACAAATCAGTCCAAATGTGTGGTAGTGGGCACATCTGCTATATTAAGATAATCCATCCCACCTCACAGGTGTGCCACATCAGGATGCTGATCTGACATCATGAGTAGTGCACAGGTGTACCTCAGACTGCCCACAACAAAAGGCCACCCTGGAATGTGCAGTTTTTTGCGCTATTGGGGGTCTGGGGACCCAGAACCGGTCAGTATCTGGTGTGACCACCATTTGCCTCATGCAGTGCAACACATCGTCGCATGGAGTCTATCAGATTGTCAATTGTGGCCTGTGGAATGTTGGTCCACTCCACTTCAATGGCTGTGCGAGGTTGTTGGATATTTGTGGGAACTGGTACACGCTGTCGTATACGCCGGTCAAGCACATCCCGAACATGCTCAGTGGGTGACATGTCCGGTGAGTATGCTGGCCATGCAAGAACTGGGACATTCTCAGCTGCCATCTGCCCTGAACAATGTGAACCATGATTCATCCGTGAAGCGCACACCTCTCCAACGTGCCAGACGCCATCGAATGTGAGCATTTGCCCACACAAGTCTGTTACGGCGACGAGCTGGAGTCAGGTCAAGACCCCGATGAGGACGACGGGCATGCAGTTGAGCGTCCCTGAGACGGTTTCTGACAGTTTGTGCAGAAATTGTTTGGTTGTGCAAACCAATTGTTCCAGCAGCTGTCTGGGTGGCTGGTCTCAGACGATCTTGGAGGTGAACCTGCTGGATGTGGAGGTCCTGGGCTGGTGTGGTTACACGAGGTCTGCGGTTGTGAGGCCGGTTGGATGTGCTGCCATATTCTCTGAAACGCCTGTGGAGACGGCTTATGGTTGAGAAATGAACATTCAATGCACGGGCGACAGATCTGGTTGACATTCCTGCTGTCAGCATGCCAGTTGCACGCTCCCTCATTGCTTGTGGCATCTGTGGCATTTTGCTGTAAGACAAAACTGCACATTCCAGGGTGGCCTTTTGTTGTGGGCAGTCTGAGGTACACCTGTGCACTACTCATGATGTCAGATCAGCATCCTGATGTGGCACACCTGTGAGGTGGGATGGATTATCTCAATATAGCAGATGTGCCCACTACCACACATTTGGACTGATTTGTGACCACTGTTTGGGAGGGATGGTTATATTGTGTATCTGGAATGAATTTTAGGTCTCTACGTCCATCCCATGGGGAATGGGAGCAAAAACAAAAGTGTTGCGTTTATATTTTTGTTCAGTGTATTATCTTCCTAAATTTATCCCCAAATCCAAATCGAGTTAGTGTTTCTAAAATAAAAGGATGTTCTACTGAATCGAAAGCTTTATAAAAGTCCAAGAAAAGAATAAAACTGTCATCACTAATTAGATCATTGTAGTCCAGTAAGTCTAAAACCAATCTGATATTATTATGAATGTTCCTGTCTTTCAAAAACCCTGATTGTGTCTCACTAATTATACTTGAAACCCCTTGTTTGAGCCTTGTTGCAACTGAGCTAGAGAAAATTTTATAATCTGTATTTAATAAAGTTATGGGCCTTAAGTTATCCAATTGTCGTTTATCTTTGTTTGGTTTAGGAATTAATGTAATTAATCCTTGTTTCATGCTAGACATCAATTCTCCCTTTTCAATACTGGCCAGTATAGCTTTGAATAAAACTTCCCGTAAGTCTTCCCAAAAAAATTGGAAGAAATTAACTGTAAGCCCATCTGGACCAGGGGATTTATTAAGTGCCATTTTCTTAACAGATGCATCTAACTCTTCAATTCTGAAGTCAGATTCACATAATTCCTTAAATGATTCATCAATTTTAGGGATCAGATTATCTATTTGATCAAAAAAGACATCACAATCTGCTTGGGAGAACTGTGAGGAGTATAAATTGGAATAGAATGTATAAGTTTCATTCTCCAAAATTTTAGGGTCGTCACATTCAATGCCATCAATTAACAGAGAAGATATAAAATTTCTTTTCTGTCTGCTCTTTTCTAAATTAAAAAAATATGAAGAATTTCTTTCCCCCTCCTCAATCCACTTGGCCCGTGAACGCACAAAAGCTCCTTCTGCTTTATTTAGGTAGAGCTGATCTAATTTAGTTTGCAACTCCATAAGTTTACTCCTTTCTTGGGTATTTAGATCATCTTTACTACAGCAATAAGTAATTTCTTGGAATAATTTACATTCATATTCTCTTTGCTTTTGACTTATGTTTTTACTGAATTGAAAACTAAATTCTCTAATTTTGAATTTAATGAATTCCCATTTACTGGTATAGCCTACAATTAGATGATCAGCCATAATATCTTTTATAATTTTTCTGACTATGTCGCAGTAGTCTTCATTTTGTAAAAGTTTGGCATTGAACTTCCAATAAGTTCTTTTATTTGATTGTCTAATTTCCGATTCTAAGCACAGTTCAATAAAGCAATGATCAGATAGAGGTGCATTTGACATCACAACTTTTACAGTGTGCCTAAGAATGATGTCACTTCCTAGCCAATAGTCTATTCTAGATTTACAAGCTCCATTTGGTTTAAACCAAGAAAAGCTCTTAATTTCTGGATTTCTTACTCTCCAAATATCTGTCAAGTTGTTATTTATCAAAAAATCTATAATTAGGTTATTTTTTTGTGGTCTACCTGTCCTTGAGGGCCATCTATCAGTCCATTCATCAGGAGTCATGTTCCAATCACCACCCATTAAAATGTATTCTGTAGGGTATCGATCTTTAAGTTCAAAAATATTTGAAGTTATATCTTCTAACATAATTTTATTCTGACTTTCATTATTATATCCATAAACGTTGACTAAAATGAAAAACAAACTTTCAACTCTCATTACAGCAATCAACCAATGACCATTCAAGTCAGTCCGTTGTAGTACAAGATCCCCAGGAAAGTTATTGAATAAGATTGCTACACCCCCCGACCTCGTTGAGCCATGGCTAAACAGGATTTTGCTACCCCATTGGTTTGACCAAAAAGATACATCACTATCAGATGAATGAGTCTCTTGTAGAAAAATACAGTTTGATTTTTTACTTTTGCAGTACAAAAATAAGGCTTTTCTTTTAACAGATTCTCTTAAACCCCTAACATTTAAAGAACCAAAACAAATGTTAACATTCAACATGAACTATAGACAGAATATCACTCACCACGTGAGAAAAAGAAGGAAAAAAAGTACTAAATGCTGAGCTCCTTAGACCGCTAACAAGTTTCCACTATTTCAGTTTTTGTCATTTTTAGTTCTCCTGTCTTTCCTCAACTTTGCGTCCATCAATGAAGGCATGTGGACCACGACAGTAGGCTCGTTTACCCGCACGTCTTGCTTCCTCCACCAGAGGCCATAGGCACTGTCGATCTTGTATGTCCTCCTGCGGCAACATCTCCACGAAGCTTATGCCTTCTTGCTTGCAGGTTGAAGAGTCTTTGGTGCGCCTCCACAATTCTTCTTTGATTTGCCTTTGTGTGAATAGAATAATGATGTTTCTGTTTCTGCCATCAACTCGTTTCCCTAAGTGATGGACAATATCAACGGCCTCTTCTAAGTTCAAGTCAGGGGCAATCTTCTGAAGCGTTTGCAAAACCTTCACTCTAATGTTTTCATCTTTGTCTTCCTTCACCCCTTTCAGTTTTAGGCACCACCTCATTCGGTAGCGCTCCTGTTCTCTCACTCTCCTTTTCAAGTCTTCATTGTCTTTAAGCAGCTGTTCATTCGCATTTGCCAGTTTAACAACTTTCAGTTTGCAATCAACTATCTCTGCAGCATTAAACTCTACAGCCTTAGCCAAGCTGGCAACCATAGCTGCACTTTGTCTGTTTTGTTCCTTGATATCCTCCAGTTGTGCTTCAAATTTTTTGTCAAGTCCCATAATGGCTTCAAAAATAGTTTTATTGGAGATATCGTCTTCCTTCTCTGAAGATTTTGTTCTTTTCTCCTCTGGCGGTTGTTTTGAAGGAGTTGGCGGCGCCGAGTCTGCTCCCCGTTCTCGCTTGTTTAAGCCCACGTTGGCAGCTTCAGTGTTAGCATAGCCATGGTCACTGACTTTAGCATGCGACGACGTCTTAACATTGGGGTTTGACGGCACAAATTGCAGCTTTGCATTCTTAATAACCTTTTGGGCATCCATAGTTATAATTCGAGTGGAAAGAGAATGAAGTTACTTAGTAAATTTTGCGGTCTTTCGGAGCTCCTGAAAAAAACACGACTGTTCAAGCCGCCATCTTGGTGCCTCCCGATAGAGCGATATAGTCAGAGGCCCTTTCTCAATTCTAAGTACGCAAGTATGTACTCGCGTTCTCGGCGAGACCGGATTTGCCGAGACCGCACGGGAGCACGGACTTGCCGGAAACGGGAGCACGGACTCGCAATTTGTACAATTGGAACACCGGCATACTTGATGATGTCACAGGTCCAGAGTTTTTACTGCCGTCCCCTCTTAATTTAACTGTGAGTAATATGTTATGAAGCTTAACTTTAATCACAGCCAAACCGGTTTACTCAGGAACAAATAAAACACTGAAATAAGCCAAACATTAACATTTAGAAGTGATCTAAGTGACTTATATATCATGTTTAACCTCAGTGGTGAAATCTCTATTAATAAAAATAGTGTACATGTACATACGTGTACATACCTTAATAAAAGGGGTGAAAACGATGTGCTGGGAGTCCGCTGTTCTCGCCGGCTCTAATGATCCTTGACCTCGCTGTCTGCTATGGAGCTGGCGGGTCACAGACGTCTCCGAAAACGTCGGAGCGCGTTTGGAAATATATGATATCTTGATAAATCGAGCAGATATTTGAAGTTTACACAGCTACATTCTCGCTTGAAATAACTTAAATGTTTATTTTGTGACCCAGAAAGAGTAATATCTAAATGTTTTCAGCCCCGCTCGTCCGCCATTGCCGCGTTTGAGTTTTGGACGAAATGCATTCTGGGATATTTAGCTGTACCAAGTCCACACAACTCACCACCGATGCATGCTCGATAAAACGGGCGGAGCGAGAACTCGGCTTGATGCGTACTTCGAATTGGAACAGTACTTGGTCTCCGACTGATGACGTATCACGAGTAGACGAGAACGCAAGTACGCACATTGAGAAAGGGCCAAAATCTCTATGTTATCTCCTGAGAACAAATAATATGATGTGGGTGTGTCTGCAGGCTTCAGCACTGTGAGCATTAAACACAATAAAAGACTCACAAGTTCCTGCTCAAAGGTCAGCTGCCTTCAGATCAATCATTAACCTGCAGCAGGTTGTGGCCTGATGTGTTTGTAAGAGTTTCACTTTCAGGAGGAGAAGATTTAAACGAGTCACACAAATGTGAACTACAAAGTCTGTGACACACAATTTATGCAAACTGCATGAAATCTGACCTGAAGAAATCCAGTCTTCTGCCTGTTGTGGTTGTGACAGCTGCTCGTAGGAGAGTTTGTTTGTAGGAGGTGGAGATGTTCTCAGATCAAGTGCGTAATCGTCTCTTTGTGTAGACGCTAAAAGCTGTGAGCCAAAACTCTCTGCTCTGAAACTCTTCACTCAGTCCTCACGCTGAGAGTTTAGAGGCTGAACTTCTTGTTCCTCCATAACACTTTTCATGAAACAGCAGAAATGAGCTTGTGTTTCTCAGCAGTGCGCACACAGAGAACCGATCCTCTCTGCTCAGTCTGAACAAATCAAAGTGAAACGTCAGTGAAAACACAGCTGCTGATCAAACTGTGTCAGATTAATGCCTCAATGTTTCACTGTGAGGTTAAAAAATACATAAAAATGATTTAAAGAAGTAGGAGGCAGATTTTCACAATAAGAGCACTTTGTTTTTAATTCAGTTAATGTCAAACTGTCATCAACACCTCTGTGTTGTCTCCGTCTCTGAGCAGATTCAGGCATTACTCAAATAATAAAGGCTTTTTTTCACTATTATACTTTTCATTAGTCTCCAGGTTGATGATTATAAACAGAATTATTAAAGTTTTTATCATTTCAGGCTGAAAATCAACATGAATTTGGTTCTAATCAAAGAAGCTCCTTTAATGTGTGTCATTAAAATCCTCACACAGACTTAAAAAGGCGACATTAACATTAAAATAAATGAAAGAAGCTTCAGCTGAGAGCTTCATGCAGTCATCATCAGCAGCTCATAGCAGTCACAGCTCTTTATTACGCAGCTTTGCAGGAATTAAAGTGGCTGAAGTGTCAGAGTTTGTGTGAGAAGCTGCTTCATGGACAGCTGTACACACGTCTTTATTATTTCTTCATAAATCAAACACACAGGTTTGTCTGCAGATGATTTAAAGTGTGTCGTTGTGCAGTTAAAGCTGTTTGTGTGACGCCCTGACCTCCTGTGAATGAAACAGCCAATCAGATCCATCAGAGAGAGAGCAGGAAGTGTGTGTTTGTGACAGAACAAGGAAACAGTGATGATGATGAACATAAAGGTCCTCTGATGTTTCCTGTTACAGTAACGCTTGTTCATCTGTTGCTCTCCTACACTTTCCTATAAATAAAGGAGAAAAAGTCCGTTTAGTTTCATTTCCTACAGCTCAGAGTTACACTTCACATTCCTGCTGTCACATCAAAAAGCTTCACTTTGGTCCAACATCTACATGTTAACATGAAACACAGACAGACTCAGAACATCTGGAACATCTGCACTTTGACCCAAACTGTTATAGCAGGATATTTTCTGCATATTTCTTATGTTGGACCTGTTTGAACTGTAAACGACCTGTAATCATCTGTAAATGGTGTGAGACACACTGAGGCCACCTACAGGGCAGCTGGGGAACAGCAGGGATCTGAAATCATACGAGACGTTAGTGAGTGAGAAGAACAAACGGACTTAAGATGGGTCGAAGTGATCAAAGTTGATCTAAAACAGAAGATAAATCCACTGATTCTTTGTAAAGTTCATCTGCTGCTCACATGAATCCATGAAAGATTTATTTCACTGAATGTTTCTTCAAAGCTCATTTCAACCTGTTGAAGTCATGAATGAAAGTGCAGACTGAGAGTGGATCACATGATGTTTGAGGTGTGTCATGTGACATGTTCAGTATTGTCACACATGTCTAGATTGTCCCTGATATCATAACTGCTCAAACACTGATGATTATATTTGAAGAATTATTCCTGATGGCAGCAAAGTTTGAATGGAGCTCTCTGTCTGTGCTGATTTGTCGCCCTCTGGAGGTCAAAGCACAAACCTACAGGGCAGCTGGGGAACAGCAGGGATCTGAAATCATACGAGATGTTAGTGAGAAGAACAAACGGACTTAAGATGGCTCGAAGTGATCAAAGTTGATCTAAAACAGAAGATAAATCCAAAGCAGCATCAGATGAATGTTACCATTTCCAGTTACGGTGCCCTTCATCTAATATGGAAATGTGTTGGTTTTTTTTGCCGTGTTGTTGTTCTTCCTATTGTGTTTAGGCCAGAGATGCTCTTCAAGCAGCGGACAGACATGACCACATTACAAGAACATGGTGTGAGTCCGATTTGATATTCCAGTCAACGCTGAGAGACCTTAACCAGGAAGTCAGAGGTCAGCTGATGCTGCGAGCAGGAAGCGAACCAAGGGAAAGGTCCACTCTACTCAATCTCAAAGAAAATATGCTGGTATTTGTTGATGTTGATGGTACAATAAAAATATATAATATAATAAATAATAAAATATCATGTGATGATGAGATGTGTTGTTGGTGTTTGTATTTTCTGTAAATGTCTTTTTAATGTAAATGCTTTGTTCCAGACGGACAGGGAATCAGTTGCTGTACGATGACATCATCTTGATGTTGACGAGGAGGGCGAGAAAAACTAGTTTTGTCCTGCAGATGGCGATCTTGCACCGTGTTCAGAGAGCCGACACTTTGATGGTGCTGCTCTACTCAGCTTACTTTAGCCTGGGTTGGACTCTATATGAGCAGCTTCCACTCTGGTTTCACTCTTAAACACACTTGTTTGATTTCACTTGTAAAAGTTGAAGAATAAATATTTTATTACAAAATTATTTGTTGATGCATTTTTTTAGGGTCAAATATCTTGTTTGATTTGAGGAATGAACTGTTAGGGTGGAAAAAGTGAATCAGGTTAAAATAGTGGTGCTTTATATCAGTGAAGATGTATAATGTAATTTAAAATGTTGATGATGGGTTGTAGTGGGCTTGTACTTACAAAACTGCCTCATTTTATTGGAACGATCCACAGTTGCATCCATTCACGGATGACATCTGACATCATTTGACATCTGGTCTGAACACGTTTGTACACAAGATGCCTCAGTTCTGGATGTTCCCACAGACTCCTCTGTGCACCTAAAGAAAAGGTCAAGGGTCAGCAGCACATGTAGTTGGGACAATTCTTCAGTCGCACAAACTACACAATGATTTTCCTCCAATGACGACTTTTCACTTGCAGAAATGGTCCTGTGTGATTTCCAGGCTGTGATATAAAAACTAGTTCCTAATGGCAGCGACTCACTCAGTAAACATGTGTTTCCTTCACCAACCTCACACACAGATCCAATAAGATCAGGAAGTGGGCAGTATAGTACAATATGTGTTATTCTGTGCTGCACTGCCCAAACTAAAGATCTGCTGAAGTGTTGGAAATGATCCAGATGTTTATTTTGGACGATACAGCAGAAGATCAGACATGAAAGTGGAGATAACACAGAAGACCTGCAGCAAAGGTCAGAGGTCAGGCTGGGCCCCTGGATTCAACAATGAGCCAATGATCATCAAGCAGTGACTAAAGCAGAGCCCTGACGTTCTGACATTCATCACACAGTCAGAACAAATGTCTGCTGATGACTTCATCTCATGAAACGACTGATAGATGTCAGTTCATTGATCAGCTGAGCTGCTGATCTTCATCGTCACAGAAACATTCAGCTTGTTTCAATCAGTAAATAACTCCCACTACTCCCAGTTTGAACTGTTCCCACTCAAAATGCTGTGAGAACAATGATCATTGTAGAACTTCACAAACATCACGTGTTGTTTTCCACATGTAAGATCAGCAAACACACAGAAACTTCCTGTTGCCACACACGGCCTCTAAAATCTCTTCCACGCTTTCTGTCTGAAGTCCACTCTCTGTGTCGGATCCACAGGAAACAACAAGATCTTATTAACATGGTTTTCAATGTGTCTCCTTCCAAAAAGTCCAACCAATGAACAAATGTGTGTATTTGTGGAGGCCGAACAAAAGCATGACACATTCCTCTGTTTCTATAAACTGGAGTCAAACACAAACATGAAGAGTTTCACTGACAGACTCCAAAATGCCCCCACAGTGGATCAAAGGGAAATCCTACAGTGTGGCCAGAGACTCTTAATGGCTCCAACATCAACACATCCACAATGTTGGATCCAGTTCTGCCTCACAGAGTTACTAAGACACACCCTCTGCCAGCATCACAACAGCTCCACCTGCTTCACCTGCCTCCTCAGCATCTGTACACCTGAAGAGAAAAGAAAGGCTCCAACAGCTCAAATCTACAAAGGATTCATGAAGTTTCATCCAACAATAACATGTTTGCCTTCCACAGTGTGCTGTTAGACACCACTGTACCTCTGCCATTTCAAAAAGAGCAGCTTGGGAACATTTTGGCTCCAAACACTTTGTGTTTAAGTTCTTTGTTTTCTTTGTGAAGCCGACAACATCTGGAGCTTTGTGACTCATAGAAACATCATTTTGTTCTTTAGATGACAGCAGATTGGGACTGAATAATCAATCACTATCAAACCAATAAAGACAAACATGCTGATTTTACAGGAACTTTGTTGGAGAAGCTGCAAAGACATGAAACTGGTGGAGATCCCAAACCAGTTGATAGTGCTGGTTATTCCAAATAAAGCTGTTTCCCTTTGAGATGAAATGACTTTCTGTCCTGATATATAATAAAGATGTTGTTGTTTTTGAGCCCCTGTATTAAAAGTAGTTTAAAGTCAGCTTGAGTTTGATGTCTTTATGTCAAAGCTGCTCATGATGTTGAGCTGCTGATGGAATAAAACACCTTTCTGTGTTTGGCTGCAGCCTCATTCTGACTGACAGGAAGTGTGTTATCCATGAGCTGCACTTCTGTCAGGAAGTTTCCTGCTGTGTTTCCTGTCTGTGGACAAACACGAGTGTTCCAGCTGAGGACTTGGTTCCTTCCACCTGTCCATACAGGACATCACGCTGTCTGCAGCTCTGTAAATGCAGCTCCAGGTCCTTCCACGTGCTGCTCTGTATTTGTGCAGTTTGTAGTGTGTCCTGGGAAACGTAGCACACATGGTGTTCTTCTGCTGTTTCCTCCTTTCACTGAGTGTGAAACACTGACGCTGTGCTGTTGTTCACAGAGGGGAGCTGATTCTAGCTGCAGCTGGACTCTGTCATCTAACTGAATGTGTTGGTGCTGATCACGGGGCTCTGAGGGGGGAGCAGCAGGAGGACTCTGGATGCTGACGTCAGTGTATCTGTGGAAGCTCCCACAGCGTGTCTGTCATTCAATATTGTGCTGTATATTGTATCTATGCAAAGATGAACAGACTGTGTGTTCACTGGTCTCTGTGCTGCAGCTCTGATGTCATCATCACTCCCTCCTCCACCCTCAGCAGTCCCAGCATGCTGCTGTGGTGCACCCCACCCTCACTCTACACCTGAGCCACAGACCACACCCTCCACCTCAATATACACCACAGTTTTCTCTGCTGTGGAAATGAGATCAGGAGGAAATCATCATTATTATTATTTAATAAACGCTCACATTAATGTGGGCTTATTTGTTTCATATTAGAAACATTAGTTGAGTGTTTTTAGTATAAAATGGTCAAAGTCCCTCTTTTTGCTCCTCCCCTCACCTGTGGATGGACGGTGCTGTTACCGTGGTGACAGCTTGGATGTGTTTCAGTCCTGCCTGGTTATCACTGCAGGAATCTTTCACATTTATTACAGGTAATAACTCTGATTTTTCTGTGTATTATGAACCAAATGTATCCTGATACACACAGAGATGGATGAGCAGAGGTTTTTTTTGCAGTTTATGTAGTTACTATGGACTTAATGCACACATATTATTAAAATTAGGGCTATAACAGTTGTATTGATGTATAGCAACTTGAAATGCTCCCACAAATGGCTCCACAGCATGTAAAAATATAACAAAAGCTCTGGCGGACTTGGTTCTGTGGTCAGTCTTAAAGGGTGAAGTTAAACTCTGTAATCTTCACTGTGTCACAGAGTTCAGTGAGTCCCGTTATTCACAGTATCAATCAGATCATCAGAGAACAGCTGATCAGCAATCAGTGGTGCCAACAGCGCCTCCTGTGGTGAGAGGATGCAATAATGCAATGTAGCATTTTTCCACTCAACACTTGCAGTCATGGAAACTGTCTGTTGGATCTGTGTGACGTTGCTTTCTTGGTTAGAGTTCCTCACAAATGTCCAGATGATTCTTCTAATGAGGCGTCGACCATGTTTGCAGCTCTTTGGAAGAAAACGTCGCCCTTTGCCATCCTTACTTTTCTTTGACTTCTTCAAATGCAGCTGAACTCCAGCTGGTATTTTCTTGGACTTTGCAGCTGTTTCTGGTCATCAGTTCATTCCTGCAAACCTCTGAAGCTGAACAACAATGATGCTGCATTGCTGGCTGATCCCAAAAGGTTGATTCTGTTCATCTGGACGTTTTCAGAAACGTTTGCTCACTGATCAGGTGACTTCTTCAGTCTCAGCTGACTGCAGCTTTACAAGCTTACAAACAGCACATTTGCACAATGACTGAAAGCAGCAGCACCTGATATATATGATACTAATATAATACATATATAATCCATACTAATGATGAAGGAACTGAGCTCACAGTCCATTGTTCATTCAGTGAACTACTCAGTTTATTTTGGGCCTCAGAAATGCTCACTCTGTTTGTACATCACTGTCAGCAATAGACTCATTCTGCTGTGTGGACAGGAACACATGTGACATCACTTCCTGTTTGTTTGTGACTGAAGAAGTTTACAAGGAATCATTTAGAAGAGTTTCAAACATCAACTGATTGAATCCATGAATCTGAAAACGTGTTTGTGAGTGAAAGAGACAGACATGTACAGACTGAACTATCTGTTCAACAGTCAGAGTGTTTCTGTAACAGGAGACACTCTGTACACTCCACTCAGCACAGGGACACTGAGGAACCAGGATACCAGAACATAAACCCAGGATAAAGAGTTTGAGTGAATGTGGTGTTGAAGGTGTGGAGGTGGATCAGAGTGTCAGAGGAGACTCTGTAGAAGGACAGAGTGCCAGCAGGACAGTCCACATACACTGCTGCTCTGTTAGAGACAGAGGAGGAGGAGGAGGAGGAGGAGATGGATGTTTGTCTCTTATTGTGCCTGACATAACGAGGACCATCATCAGAGCAGAACAGACTCCAGGACTGATCATTGCATCCAAACAAACAGTCATCACTGCGTCCTTTCCTTCCGATGCTTCTGTAACTCACTGATATATAAACGTCTCCTCTCCACTCGACCTCCCAGTAACAGCGACCAGTCAGACCATTTCTACACAGCAGCTGACGAACATCAAATCTGTCTGGATGATCAGGATATGACTGAACCTCCTCCACACGTGTCACCTTCCTGTTGTTGTCAGACAGTTGGAGCTTTGTGTTCACTGTGTTTGTGTCGATTGTGAGTTGACAGGAATCTGATGGAGAGAACAAACACAATCCAGCTGCAGTTATTGATCCATCATCTGTTCATTGATTGACACTTTGATGATGACTCCTGACATGATGAAGATGGTTGAATGTGTGCTGCTTTGTTTTCATGAATCCCATTAAAAACACACTTACACTTCCTCAGACCTGGTCTCAACCATCGGACTCCAGCAGGCTCCACCCTGAAAGGAGGAGGGGGGTCAGAGCAGCACAGTCAGCATGCACACATGGACATTACATGGCTCTCACACACACACTGTTACACACTGAGCTCAAAGCTCGGCTCCACTGTTTTATTCAAAGAAATCTACATTTATTTATCAGCACATTTAAAAACAGCTTGAGCCAAAGTGCTGCACAGAGTAGAGAGAAAATAGGAAACATACACAGTAATGACTATAAAGACTGGTCAGGATTGAAAGCTACAGAGTACAAATGTGTTTCCAACCGGCTTTTAAAAATGTCCAGTGTTGGTGACGACCTGATGTGAAGGGCGACTGTTCCAGAGTTTGGCTGCAGCCATCGATAAAGCTCACCTCTGTTTTTACGTCTAGTTCTGGTCAGAAGCTGCTTATCTGCAGACCTGAGGGCTCCACTTGGATTCTTTTGTTAAAGAGAGATAAGATGGAGCCAATCCATTCACAGATTTAAAGACAACCAGATCTGGAAGTGGATTCTACCACGTACTGGTAACCAGTGGAAAAAGCTGGTGATGGGTCGTCTAGCACAGACCCACCGCTGGAACCAGACAATTGATGAGGGAGAGAACTGTGACAGCGCCGTTCCTTCACTTGACCTCAGTCGCTCTCGTCTGCTCCCTCGTAACACTGCTCTTTATTGAGCTTACATGAATATGCACAAGTTCATTATGACGTCTTACACAGGTACGAACAAAGAGTACCAGTCTGTGCATAGTGTGTGTGTGTGTGTGTGTGTGTGTCTGTGTGTGTGTGTGTGTCTGTGTGTGTGTGTGTGTGTGTGTGTGTGTGTGTGTGTGTGTGTGTGTGTCTGTGTGTGTGTGTGTGTGTGTCTGTGTGTGTGTGTCTGTGTGTGTGTGTGTGTGTGTGTCTGTGTGTGTGTGTGTGTGTGTCTGTGTGTGTGTGTCTGTGTGTGTGTGTGTGTCTGTGTGTGTGTGTGTGTGTCTGTGTGTGTGTGTGTGTGTGTGTGTGTGTGTGTGTGTCTGTGTGTGTGTCTGTGTCTGTGTGTGTCTGTGTGTGTGTGTGTGTGTGTGTGTCTGTGTGTGTGTGTGTGTGTGTCTGTGTCTGTCTGTGTCTGTGTGTGTATGTGTGTGTCTGTGTGTGTCTGTGTGTGTCTGTGTGTGTATGTGTGTGTGTGTCTGTGTGTGTGTCTGTGTGTGTGCGTGTGTCTGTGTGTGTCTGTGTCTGTGTGTGTGTGTCTGTGTGTGTGTGTTCCAGATGTGACCCTGTGACCCCAAAGCTGGTGCTAAGAGTCCAGCGGTCCCCCTAACAAAGGGCTCTTATACTTAACCAGACACAGAGTAGGTGTCCTCCTACACCAGGGGTCTCAAACTCGCGGCCCGCGGGCCAATTGAGGCCCGCAGGACGATAGTTTTTGGCCCCACCTTAATATGAAAATGTAATGTTAGTTTGATAATGTATGACACTTTACAGTGTTGTGGGCGGAGCTGAATTAACCCACCAATCAGGGTGGGATATGGATCTCAGGGGACACCAGCCGGGCTTGATGCAAGCAGGGAAACATTTCTCAATGAGTCAAAGTTCCAGCAGCGTTGCCCTGGAGTGTTTCTTTCTTTCCTGTGCCTGGCTGGCTTCCTCCTTTCTATTGGGCAAACGCCGACATTCGCCCCAGCGCGCTGCGTTCACAACACTTCAAAAAAAGTTGTTTTTTTAAGTTGCTGCCCAGCGGGACATTATACGTATATAGATTTATACACACGTCAGTGGGATTTAAAGTTATTTTTCCACAGAGAGAGATCTCATATTAACTCTCACAGTGATGCGTAGGCGGCGGGATAAAAGAAAAGTCATGAACTCAATGCAGCCCAATTTAGTCTGCAGTCACATAGCGACACCTGTTCATCGGCAACAACAGTCCCCGGTAACCCGGACTAATTATAGGGTCGCACCGTAATTTGTGGCTCGATGTTTTTATTTGCATCACTGCGTTTGCATTGCAGCAAACATGAACATTACATATATTTCAATATAATGTAAAAGCAGTCAAAACAACTAACATCAGAAACAGCTGATGTTATTTGTTATATGTCACGGTGTCATTTCCGCTTCTTTCTCCTGTAACAACAGCCCGGCGCCGTGAGCAGTCGCCTTTTTTGCGCTCGCTATCCCTGCACTTTCTACCATCTGCAAACGCCACGGTGTTCGTGTCGTCATGAAAGACATGAACATCGAGCGTAAAAACAAAGGCGACTGCTACCGGCTTTTTATCTGCCGATCGCCGTGCTACGGTTGCAAGAAAAAGAAGCAGAGATGACGTTCTCTACGCGTTGAGACGTTCCCCGTCCGTCGGCTAAACGCTTGATTGAAACTTCAATGCGACAGTGACACCAAGTAGAATTATAAATGTCACATAGCCCCAAACATGTCTTTTTCAAAGCCTGCGGTGAAGAGAAAGGTTGGTGATGAGCACCGACAATTTCAGGAAAAGTGGGAAATGCAATATTTCTTTGTTGAGCACAGGGGCACCCCGACCTGTCTTATTTGCACAGAGAAAGTTGCGCTGCACAAGGAATACAATTTGAAACGTCATTACACAACTAGACATGCTGAGCTGGATGCAAAATACCAGGGAGACGAGAGAGCGAACCGGGTTGCCAGTCTTAAAACAGATCTACTGAGGCAGCAAGATTTCTCCAAGAAAGCAACCAAAGAGAATAATGCAGCAGTCGGAGCCACGTGGTTAGTGAGATGATTGCTAAAGCAGGGAAGCCATTCACAGAAGGTGCATTTGTCTAAAAGTGCATATTGCAGGCTGCAAATATAGTCTGTCCGGGAAAGAAAGGTCAGTTTAGCAACATCAGCCTTTCTGCCAACACCGCAGCAGATCGCATTTCTGACCTGTCAAGTGACATTTATGACCAACTGTGTAAGAAAGCCAAATGTTTCAGTGCATACTCAGTCGCTCTTGATGAGACCACAGACATCACCGACACTGCCCAGCTCCCAATGTATGTCCGTGGTGTTGATGACAGTTTTGAAGTGATGGAGGAGCTGCTCACAGTAATTCCAATGCATGGCCAGACCACCGCTCAGCAGATATTTACAAGCTGTGTGATGCCATTGAGAATGTTGGTTTGCCATGGAAGAGGTTTGTTGGAATAACAACAGATGGAGCGCCATCAATGACAGGGAGGAAACATGGACTGGTGGCACAAAACAAACTGGAAGAGGAAGGCGTGGAGGAGGCCATTGCTCTGCACTGCATCATCCATCAGCAGGTCCTTTGCAGCAAATGCCTGAAGTTTGACAATGTGATGTCTATTGTTGTGAAATGCATCAACCAAATCAGATCCAGGGGCTTAAAGCACCGAAGGTTCTGAGCTTTTTTAGAGGAAATGGAGTCAGAATATGGGGATGTGCTCGACTTCACTGAGGTACGTTGGCTCAGCAGGGGAAATGTATTAAAGAGACTTTTTGAGTTGAGAGCAGAAGTGAAGCCTTCATGGAGAAGGATGGAGTTAGTGTTCCTGTGCTAACTCATCCCAAATGGCTCATGGACTCAGCTTTTCTTGTTGATATGACACATGAGCTTAATGTACTGAACAAGATGTTACAAGGCCAGGGGCAACTTGTCAGTGCTGCCTATGACAACGTGAGAGCATTCTCCACAAAACTGGCGCTCTGGAAAGCTCAGCTCTCTCAGACAAACCTTTGCCATTTCCCAGCATGCAAGGCACTCGTGGATGCAGGCACACCATTCAGTGCTGACGAGTATGTTGATGTCATTTTGAGGCTACAGGAGGAATTTGATCACAGATTTGCTGACTTCAAGACACACAGAGCCACCTTTCACATTTTTGCGGACCCCTTCTCCTTTGATGTGCAAGATGCCCCTTCTGTGCTTCAAATGGAGCTCATTGAGCTGCAGTGCAACTCTGAACTCAAAGCAACGTTCAGGGAGGTGAGTGGAAAAGCAGACAAGCTTGGACAATTTTTGAGAGAATTGAGCCCTAGTTTCCCTCGGCTTTCCCGAATGTTCAAGCGGACCATGTGCCTTTTTGGTAGCACATACTTGTGCCAAAAGCTCTTCTCCACTTTGAACTTCAATAAGTCCAAGTACAGGTCCAGACTTACGGATGATCATCTTCAAGACATACTGAGGGTCGCAACTGCTTCCTTCCTCCCTTTTTTAACCATGCCTTTATTGTGGAAAACCTTTCCTTATAACAATATGAGCAGCTAATGCTAATTTGATGTGAATTAGCATTATATTAGTGAGGAGTTAATGTTAAGTAGGCTACCATTAGCAGCTAAAGCTAATTTGAGGTGAATAAGCATTAGTAGCTTATGCTAATACCCTTTTCTCTTGTGTTATAATGATGTGAGACGTTAATGCTAAATAGGCTTCCATGAGTGACTCCTTTCCCTTGCATTATAAAGATGTAAAGAGTTTATGCTAAGTAAGCTGCCATTAGCAGCTAATGCTAATACTGTTTTCCCTTTCTTTATACAACTTGAGCAGCTATTGCTAAGTAGGCCACTTTTCTCTGCTAAGGATTTGTGTGACCATGATGGAAACTCTGATAAGCTAATGCTGTTTATGGGCCCTGTTAGAATCAATATTTCAATCTCATTCTGTTGTTTGAGAACAATAACAGAAAAATGTGCACTTGAGAACAAATTTATTGTGAATTCAGCTGTGAATGTACAGTTTGTCATTATTTAAGCTTCCATTTCCAAATGTTAGCTGACACTTTATTAGGTACACTGGTATCTATATCAGGTACACCTGTGACCTAAATGTTCCCGCAAACAGACTCCTTGGAGACCCCTACATAAATATCCATGAACTATCCAGCTAGACTAGTGTGTCTGTCCCTGAAAATATTCCTGCATGTGTGATTGTTCATGTGTCATCTGCCCGAAACAAACAGGAAGTGAGTGAAAGACACAGGAAATGTTTCCAGCTCTTCCTCCTCTATCAGATTTTCTCTCCATACCTGAGAGTGTCCAGTCTCCAGCCTGGATCCTTCAGTCCAGCCGACAGCAGCTTCATTCCTGAGGGACCTGGATGATTGTAGCTCAGGTCCAGCTCTCTCAGATGGGAGGGGTTGGAGCTCAGAGCTGAGGCCAGAGAAGTACAGCCTTCCTCTGTGATCAGACATCCTGACAGACTGCAAACACACAAAACAACAATCTTTCTGTCAACAGTTGTTTTCTCTTTGTCACAATAACATCTATCCATTTACATCCATTCAATGTAACTTTATTTATAAGTGACAATACCCAACAGACAACAACAGTCATCTGAAGCTGTTTAACAGTGTAAGGTAACCGCCTCCACTGTGAGCAGCACTTGGTGATGGTGGGAAGAAGAACTCCCTTTGACACAAAGATCCTCCCAGTGAAAACAGGCTCCAGGAGGAGCATCTACCATGACTGGTTGCAGGGTGAGGGGAAAGAGAAGAGATGAGCTCAGAGAGACAAGAACAAAACAGAGAGACAAAAGTTAAGGACACGCAGTAGTGACATATAAAAGCATCAGGAGTGAAAAGAGGGGAGAAGAAAGCAGAGCATCATGGGAAGTCCACCAACAGCCTGAGCCTATAGCAGCATAACTAAGTGATGGTTCAGGGTCACCTGATCCAGCTTTAACTATAAGCTTTATCAAAAAGGAAAGTTTGAAGCTGATCGTCAAAGTAGAGAGGGTGTCTGTCTCCTGAACTCAAACTGGGAGCTGCTTCCACACCCAGTCCAACATAGCCAGGCTTTCTTTGCTGCTTTGACAAAACCTCAAATCCCAGTCAGAGATGATGAGCATCATCACAGTGATGATCATTTCTCTGTAACCCAGGCTTTCTGCTTCAGGATCTGTGCACGCTCACAGAACAAGGAGACCTTTAAACATCATTTCACTAAATGGATGGACTGAGCTCAGCCTACAGATGAACTGGATAAATAAAGATTTGACCTCAGTGTGCTCAGTGTTCCTGTCTATTCCTAACATATTCCTAACATGATAGCTGCACTTTAGAGCTCTAAAACTGGAACTGACACATGTTTAAACTCTACATGTTACTCAGTACATTCAGTTCTGACACTCGCCCACAGTCCAACAAAGGAAACATGGAGATCACATCAGTTTGTCACCAAAGTCTAATTATTAGAGCAACTTAACCTGTTATTATCTCGTTAACTCATTAACTGATTAACGTCAGCAATTATTTTAATCACAGTTTTTAAAATCATGATTATTGTGAAAGTGCTCACTGGCTCTGAATATAACAGCCATGGGTCACAGGAGGGATGTTGATCAGTGCTGGCTTGAAATGGGCGTCATTATGCGTCTCAGCCAATGGGAGCATTGAGGGTGGGCCTAATACTACTGCAGCGCTCACATGACCCAGGACAGAAAGAAAGGGGCGGGGACAGAAACATGGAGACAGGTACAGATCTTTGACATGTTCATTTTAAACTGTTCCAGGAGGCAGTGTTGATGCAACTAAAGTTATCTGTTGTTGAAGAAGTCGGTCTGAGGAACGTTCTTAGGATCAACAAATGACGGCATGTATGAGCCTCAAGACGCAGCATCACAAGAAGAACACATGAGCTGTAGAAAAAGGAGAGACTACGAAAGCCACGGTGTTACAACATGAACCAGCTGTTACAGATGTAACACATGAGCTGCTATTAAACATGATGTATTTCTCAGTGTCCTGTCGGTGTGTGAGAGACAAACAGCCTCTGTATGTGTGTGTAAATACAGCATGAATATGTAGAGGACATGTTTGTGGATATAAGTAAATGAAAGCTCTGCGTCATTTGAATCTTCTTGTTTCTGTTGCAGGTCTGTGACTGAACTTCTGGGAGGAGAAACGTTGGTTTCATGCTCTGTGATTCTGTGTTTTGTCATCTCTCTCAGGTGATGGAGAGCTCAGATGATGACCCCGCCTACGTGGTCAAATTCAAGTCTACATTCAGAACAGACCTGGAGACACGCAAGCAAAATGCCAACATTGTATATGTGAAAACTGCTGCTGGAGCCAGATTCAAGGAGCTCAAGTGTTTACCCAGATCTTACTGAACTTACTGCAGGAACAGAGGGTTGTTGGAGGGAAACCTGTGGAAGCAACAACATCCGAGCCACCAGAGAAGAAGTTGGCCCTGTTGGTGCTTCATCAGAGTGTGAACAGGAGGAAGACTCAGCTGAGAACAGTGTGGTGGATACAGAGCAGAGCCCACCATCAGTACAGAGGCCTGTCCATCAGAGTGCTGCTCCAACATGCAGCACATGTACTTGGCCACAGCTGCAACATCTGTACCTGTGAAAGCTTCTTCTCTGTTGCTGCTCATATTGTGCAGAAGAAGAGAGTTTCTTTATCATCAGAAAATGTCAATGAGCTTGTGAGTCTTAGCAGCTGGCTCGGTGCAGAGGAGGAAGAACATGTCAAGTCAGAGGAAGATAAATGCAGTTCATGTTGTCAACTCAACCTGGACTGTTGAAAGAGTTTTTCTTTGTCTGGTTTCTGACTGAGATTCTCCAAAGGAAATCCAGCACAAACACACACTTCACACACTCAAAGTCCTGCACAGTAAATGAGCTGATGAGCGTTTGTGCTGCTGCCTGATAACAGAACAATAGTTCTGCTGCTTCCTGTTCTGCAAACACACATTTATAAATGTTCACTTGCTGTTGATCAAAGGTATGTTGGTGGCTCTGGACGCTGAGGGAACTTTGTAAAAAACTAGATCAAATGTTAACGTCCTGGCAGAGGCAAAGAACTTTGATTTGATATTTGATTAGATTCATGTTTCAGCTCAGACTGACAGAAATATTTGAACTGCTGCTGTGTTAAAGGGAACACTGCTGTTAGAAAGCACCTGATCTGTTTCTGCACACTGAATGTTGCACTTCTCATACTGCAGTACTATTACAATAAGTACACAATGCACTACTTTTGAACTCATGATTGAATGTTGCTGTAACAAAGCCATTAATGTGATTCACAGTGTTCATGGTTTCCCAGCACAACAAATGATTGCACAAGTGTGACTGATCCACTTTCTAATGTGTGTGTAGCCCACACTGTGTGTCACTGTGTCACAGGTGAGTCTGTGTGTCCAGGTTCTATGAGGACAACAGGATATAGTGACTGAGTCCAGCAGCTTAAAGTCTGACTCCATCCTCCATTTAAATAACTCACAGCAACAACTGAATAGCTTTGCCTTTGTGTAGCTGACACTTCATTTTAATGTCCTTCTATTCTGGTTCATCTGGTCTCAGTTTCTATAAGCACACAGGTTTCATCAGGACTCTATGACCTCAGTGATCTTTGCTGGGCCTTAATGCTCTGAACAAAGCTGCACATCACACGACTAAATAGAAATGAATCAGTCTTTCATTCTCACTGCTGTTTGACTTCAGCTCTCAATGTCCCACCATAACCCATGGAAAGAGTTACTGTCCATCCAGGCTGCTGAACATGAAGCTGATGAAGGTGGAGTATTGTGAGGGCTGATGGAGATGATGAATCCAGGAGCAGTGGGTGGATGGCAGCATCAGCATGAAGGATCAGTGTGAGAACACATCATCATCCACAAAGGAAACCAGTCTGAGTGTCTGACGCTCTTGTTAGAAAGACGCAGTCCCAGCAGTTAGCTTGTCTGCTAGTTAGCTGAGAGCTAGCTCAGTTGTACATTGAATACCAAACTGTGTAAACCAGGGGTGTCAAACATATGGCCCGTGGGCCAAATCCAGCCCATGAGATAATTTCATATGTCAAATATTGATGAATTTTCAGGCTTGCTGATAATCAATGTGAGCACGGCTGAGGTTTTATTCTGATGAGCAAACCATGTGGCCAAACACTTTCAGAGACAGACTGGGATCATACCATTATGTGAAAGAGGACATGTCCCATAGACAGCAAGGGTAGTGGTAGAGACCAGTACACAGAGAAATGGGAGCTGTACTGAAATGCAAGCGTGTCAGGAAAGAGTGAAAAGGCAAAATGAGCAGCATCTGGCTGCATTTCAGTGATATTGGAGAGCACAAAGCTGAGTGCAACATTTATACAGGAGATATACAGGAGACGCTGAGAGTAGAACTGATAAAATTAGGAGCTGGCTAAAGTGAGACCCATTTTTATTTCCACCCATTTTCCACTGTGGAGGACAAAAGGTTTCAAACTGGTCCAGGTCTTAAACCTCACGTGTTCTTCCTAATAGCAGTAAATGGATAAAAATAAGGCTTTTATGAAAACACTGAATACAACTTGCTGCCTTTAAAAAGACTAAATGTACAGTTCAGTATTGAATACTACATAAAATAAACTATATATAAAGTGTGTCTGAATGGCAGAGATGCAGAAATATGTGCATGTAGCACAGAGCCACGGCTCAGTGTCTGAATGAGTCTCACAGACCTGAATGTGCTGTTGAAGCCATTTATAATTATAACGTAATTCTTTACTCGTTTGATCTGCTCCTTACCACAAGCGACCAGACGTGGAAGGTTTTGGACTTTTAACTATATTTTCTGAAGTTTTACAACTTTTCTTACTGTTAAAAACCTCGTTATGGCCATTCATGCTGTACAAAGTAATTAGACATGTGTGGTATCTACAGAAACGTCAGAATCTCAGCTAAAAGTTCACAAAACCATCTCAACAACCACCAAACAGCTGAAACAGCAGGTGAACAGATCACACAAAAAAGATGTAAACACAACCCCCCCTGATCATCTGTTTTTTAAACATGAAGCGTAGTTTTGGACGTTCATTTACTGCTGGTTCAGTGAATTTTGGTTGGACAGTGATGAAACCTGCAGCCTCAGAATCTGTGAGAAGTCTGCTTTCAGCTCGCAACAGCATTGTTGTGTTGTGTGCTGTGGATTCACCTCTGCAAACTCATCACTGTTTCACCATCATGTTTCCACTTAGACAATAACAAAGGAAGCAGTTCCCAGGAACTACTTCCTGTCTTGTTAACATAAGAGTACGTTGCCCTTCAAAACACCTCCACTTCTCCTCTTATTAGAGGACTGCCTTATTATTAATCTGCTAATTCTGTCAGTTGATGAAAGAAAAATGCTTGATCTCACCTGAGAGTTTCCAGTGTACAGCGTGGACTCTTCAGTCCTTCAGACAGAAGCTTCACGCCTGAATCCTTCAGGTTGATGTTACTCAGGTCCAGCTGTCTCAGATTAGAGGTCTGAGAGCTGAGACCTGAGGCCAGAGCTTCACAGCTTCTCTCTGACAGGTCACAGTGACTCAGTCTGAAAAATAACAGATAAACAATTACAAAAATAAAACACTTATGTTGAAGCGTAATGAGATACTATTATATTTAGCAATATTTCATCTTGTTTTGTCAGGAAACTGAGCACTGATGCAGAGCAACATGTGGAGAGAATCAGAGGAGAAGAAGTGAAGAGAGAACAGCAGTAAAACAACACTGAATTGTTCAGTGTGCTTTTGATATCAACAGAATGTGTCAAATTTCTTTATTTTGTATTTGTTTTAGTAGAATTGATGATTATCACTTAGATAACAACCACAGGCCAGGTCTAAATTGCACTTTGGTGACAGTTACACCCAGAAATATTTCAGAAACGTGGACAATTTGTGCTCCATTGTATTCAGTATTGAACAAACTGAGTACCGATGACCACTTGATATTTTTGATATTTTATTTGAGTTGTTCCACCTGATCTGTGTTAACTAGAATAAACATTTAAAAGCTAAAGCTATGATCACATATGTACTTACAGAGCTTTGTTGGAGGCTTTGACCACTGGCAGCAGCCTCAGAAGAGCCTCCTCTGAAGCAGAGTATTTCTGCAGGTCAAACACATCCAGATCTTCTTCTGATGACAATAAGATGAAGACCAGAGCTGACCACTGAGCAGGAGACAGTTCATCTGTGGAGAGACGTCCTGATCTCAGGGACTGTTGGATCTCCTCCACTAGAGAACGATCATTCAGTTCATTCAGACAGTGGATCAGATTGATGCTTTTCTCTGCAGACAGATTCTCACTGAGCTTCTCCTTGATGTACTGGACTGTTTCCTGATTGGTCTGCCAGCTACTTCCTGTCTGTGTCAGCAGACCTCGTAGGAGACTCTGATTAGTCTGCAGTGAAAGACCCAGGAGGAAGCGGAGGAACAAGTCCAGGTGTCCATTTGGACTCTGTAAGGCCTTGTTCACAGCACTCTGGTGGAGAGATTGAAGTTTTAGTTTGTTAAATAGTTTAGACCATGAAGAGATTCCCTGTTGTTGTTCCAGCAGATTGAGTCCAGAGTTGATGAAGGTCAGATGGACATGAAGAGCAGCCAGAAACTCCTGAACACTCAGATGGATGAAGCAGAACACCTTGTCCTGGTACAGTCCTCTCTCCTCTTTAAAGATCTGTGTGAACACTCCTGAGTACACTGAGGCTGCTCTGATATCGATGCCACACTCTGTCAGGTCTGATTCATAGAAGATCAGGTTTCCTTTCTGCAGCTGATCAAAAGCCAGTTTTCCCAGAGACTCCATCATCTTCCTGCTCTCTGGACTCCAGTGTGGATCTGTCTCAGCTCCTCCATCATACTTGACCTTCTTCACTTTGGCCTGAACCACCAGGAAGTGGATGTACATCTCAGTCAGGGTCTTGGGCAGCTCTCCTCCCTCTCTGGTTTCCAGCACATCCTCCAGAACTGTAGCAGTGATCCAGCAGAAGACTGGGATGTGACACATGATGTGGAGGCTTCGTGATGTCTTGATGTGGGAGATGATGCTGCTGGCCTGCTCCTCATCTCTGAATCTCTTCCTGAAGTACTCCTCCTTCTGTGGGTCAGTGAACCCTCTGACCTCTGTCACCATGCCAACACAGTCAGGAGGGATCTGATTGGCTGCTGCAGGTCGTGTGGTTATCCAGAGGCGAGCAGAGGGAAGCAGTTTCCCCCTGATGAGGTTTATCAGCAGCACATCCACTGAGGTGGACTTTCTAGGGTCAGTTAGGATTGTAGTTTTGTGGAAGTCCAGAGGAAGTCGACACTCATCCAGACCATCAAAGATGAACACAACCTGGAAGTCTTCAAAGCTGCAGATTCCTGCTTCTTTGGTTTCAGTAAAGAAGTGATGAACAAGTCCCACCAAGCTGAACTTTTCCTCTTTCAGCACATTCAGCTCTCTGAAAGTGAATGGAAATATGAACTGGATGTCCTGGTTGGCTTTGTCTTCAGCCCAGTCCAGGCTGTATTTCTGTGTTAAGACTGTTTTCCCAATGCCAGCCACTCCCTTTGTCAGCACTGTTCTGATTGGTTCATCTCTTCCAGGTGAGGCTTTAAAGATGTCTTCTTGTCTGATGGTTGTTTCTGGTCTGTCTGGTTTCCTGGATGCTGTTTCAATCTGTCTGACCTCATGTTCATCATTGACCTCTGCAGTCCCTCCCTCTGTGATGTAGAGCTCTGTGTAGATCTGATTCAGGAGGGTTGGGCTTCCTGCTTTAGCGATGCCCTCAAACACACACTGGAACTTCTTCTTCAGGGTGGATTTAAGGTTACGATGACAAACAGCAGCTGGAAGTTCTGAATGAGAAGAAAAATAAACACTCAATTCCAAAAAGAACTAATCTTTAAAACATGTTGCTCCATCTTCCATCTCTGGAAAATGTTCATTTATCCAGCAGCTTAAATCTTTAGATAAATCCTCTTACGTCTCTGCAGACGGTCAGCCAGCTCCTCCTGCTTCATTCTCCTCAGGAAGTCCACTGTGATCTTCACAAACGCCTCTCTGCTGCTGCTCCTCTGACTCTCTAAGCATTCTGGGTAATCTGGACTCAGAACCTTCTGGATCTTCTTCAGCTCGTTCTTCACAAAAGTGATGATGTTGTCCTCCAGCAGCTGGAACAGAATATTTATGAATGAGCCAATCAGACTGAAATCATGGAGCCAAACATCAGATCCATGTTGGACACACTGACGATCCACTGGTCTACAAAGAGCAGCATGGAGATGACTGTGAACAGAAAAGATGTAACAGTAGTTGTTGTACATGTACAGACCATAAATATGGAGTCCAGCTGTGTTTGATGCTGCTGGGCAGACTGACCACTGGGAACCTCTGAGCTCTGCTGGTCCACTCTGTGGAGGAACCATGAAGGATTAGATCAACACAGGATAAAGATCCAGGAGTTTCTGCTCAAATAACTTCATCTGAATCAAGTCTGTCAAGTTTTAAACTCTCAGATTGTGAACATATCAGTAATTTTCAGTCTGTTTTCATGGACGTCCTTTCAGTGGTGATGTCAGGGATGATTTTGAAGAAGCTCATCAAACTGAACCATCAGCAGATCACTGCTCCAAAACCAGAACATGATCCGAGTCTCCCTCCACCACCAGAACACCAGCTTTACTAACGTGGTAGATCAGTGTAGTGCAGATCAATAACTGATGAGTCATTTGATCAAAATCACTGAGTGCTTCACGTCTGACCCTCTGATGCTTCTGTAGACATTTTGCATATTTAATGAATGTCTGACAGTTTTACATTCATTCTATGAACACAGTGGAAATGTTGTGTTATAGTCTCCATGTTGTTTCCAGCATCATAAATTCTTAAGTTCAGAAAATTAGATTCTTTCTTCACAGCTGAAAAACAACAACATTTATTCTCTATTGAAATCTGCATCGTCCACTCCAAAGGTCACAATCTGAAGGTAACATCTGGTTTTGTTCCCTGTGGTTAACTCTGAGCATCAGTATGGTGGGATTTATCCACTACATCCACACCACTGTGGTTCAGTGTTGTCCTGATGGAGTAACAGCAGCCAGTATGATCCAGGCTTTAGCTGCTGGGTCTCTGTGTGACCTCTCAGACTGTTTAACAGATCAGACACAAAGAGAATCAGAGCAGCTCTGTTCTTTAAAGACAAACATGAACCCACTCAGGTCACACTTTCCCCACAGATATGAGCATCACTGTCCTCAAACAGCAAATGACCAAGTCGAACATTTGGATCTTTTCTCTTTCATTGTTTTCTTTTTAATGAATCTTTGTAACAATCTGAGGATGTTTCAGGTCATATTTATCCAGGAAACACAAACATGTAAAGGAGTCATCACAGCTCTCTGACCTCGTTGCTCCAGGTTCACCACTGAAGTATGGAGGGTCACCTTTGGACCGGTCACTCCTCACAAACGGACAGCTGGACCCTGCAGACTGTGACCTCTGACCTCTGCAGACACAAACATGATTGAAGCAGCTGTGATCACACAGACTGCAGATAATGCAGCTGTTTCCTGTCAGTAACATCCTCTTAGATTAGAGTTCAGCTTTTTACAGGAAAACTGGACAAAACTGATTTTTGTTACAAACTCATTTTCATTTCCTCTCAGCTCACAAACACAGTCAGACAATCAACCAGAGTCAACACTGATTATAATGTCAGTGCAGAATTATTTCTGTTACTCAGTGAGTTCAGCTCTCTGACCTCGTTGCTCCAGGTTCACCACTGAAGTCTGGATTATGACCTTTGGACCGGTCACTCCTCACAGACGGACAGCTGGACCCTGCAGACTCTGCTCTGTCCTCCTCTTCCTCCATCATCATCTTCAGTCAGTCTGAGAGGTAAACCACAAACACTCAGTGAGTTCACATTAACAGGAGGAACTGACCTCTGACCTGTCATGTGACCATGAAACCAGGTCAATATGTCTGTAGGTTCAGTCATCCAGGTCATGTGATCTAAGGAGCTTGGAGAGAAAAGAGACGTCTTTAAGTTTCTGGAAGACGTTTCATCTGAGAAGCTTCTTCAGCTCTAAAACCAAACGGTGGAGAGTCCCAGATATTTAAACCTGAGAGGGAAAGAAAGCATGTCGCTGACCCACCACTGATGTTATTTCAAGGAGGAAACTGAGAGCCTTTGCACCAGGAGCACAAACATCAGCTCCAGCAATGATCCACTGATGTGTTTTTATTCCATGTATGAATGTTGTTATTGACAGAGATGACGTTTGTGTGTCAGTGATGCAGTGACTGTTGTTGTTACCTGTACAGGCTGGTTAGACTCTATGAAACAGATCATACAGATCTCTGCATGTTAGAAGAGACTATTAAAGGTCATGAATGAGACAAAGGCAGGGAGGCGTCCTTTACAGCTAAACAGCAGAGTGAGAGAACAGCCAGCACCTCTACATTTATCACATTATACAGCACATGTATGATACTGACAGGGATGAGAAGAATTTAGTGATTCTGATCCCATCATTGATATTACTTATTGATTCTCAGTAGCTCTGCTCTGACAGTCACCACCATCACTGAGCAGCATATCAAAGACATTTGTGCACATTAACTGCATGTTGTGGCTCAAATGTTTGTGCATGTTGGAGGCATTTCCTCTTTGTTGTGATCAGTGTTGGTCATTACTCAAAACAGTCATTATTACACATATTACACAGAACACTTTGATTAAAAGTAATGGAGTACGTTACTTCATTACTCCTCATAACATTACTTTGATGTTACTGTGTGAAATGAACAAATGAGCATGTAACAACATAAAGCTGAGGTACAGCCCCACACACCAACACAGATCCTGATGAGGTCACGTGATGTTTCTCTGAGTGTTTATGAACACAAATCAAAGATGAAACAGCACAAAGACACTTCAAAGTGATTCTACTGTAGAAACATGAACAGGTAGAAACCTGCAGCCTGACTGCTCATCACTTTGTTACCTGTTCAAGTTCAGCAGCAGCAGCTCACTTTATCATTGTGAAAACAAAAATGTCAAAAACCATTGCTATTCTCTATAAAACAAAGCATGTCCTGAACAAAAAATCATTATACACACTTTATTGTACTCTGTTGCTTCCATATATGACTTACTGTCTGGAGATATGGGGTAATGCATATAAAACGAACACTCTTCCTATTTTCAAGTTACAAAAAAGAGCTATAAGAATTATAAACCAATCAAACTATATAGAACCAACTAACATTTTGTTTATTAATCTGAATACCCTGAAATTTTATGATTTAGTTGAATATAAAATGGCACAGATAATGTATAAAGCACAAAATAACTTGCTTTGCCCCAGTACTCAGAAGCTGTTCAAAGTCAGAGAGAGTCAATATGACTTAAGGGGAAGAGATTTCTTTAAAAAAAACAAGATGAGGACAAATATAAAGCAGAGATGTGTTTCTGTTAGAGGAGGTAACCTGTGGAATAGTTCTGACAGGGATTTAAAAAGGTGTAGTTCATTTTCCTTGTTTAAAAACATGTTTAAAAATAGAGTATTAGAAAAATATATAAATCAAGAATGAAAAGAGCAAAAAAAAAAAAAAAAAACAACCTCTTGATTCTTTTGCTTTGATGTAGTTACTTATCTAAGGTGGAAAGTTTTTTTTTCTTGTTTGTTTGTTTGGTTTTTGCTTTGTTTTCTTATTTGCTTCAGGCCCTGTGTACAGGAGCTGCATGCAAAAAGATATTTTGTGAAAAGGGTTGGCGTAATAAGCAAATGCTTCAGCCAATACCTTTTGATTAGCCTTGTTTCATGCTTACTTGCTTTATGGTCGATTTTTGTTCTGTTTTCACTGAGATATTTGAATGCTAATCAATAAAATCAAAATCAAATCACGGTGCTGGTCTGGGGTCAGTGTTTACTCAGCTTTAACTCACTCTGGGTTCTTGGCTAGCTTAGCGTTAGCTTAGCATTAACATGCTGTCAGGTGTCTCGTGTGTAAATATTAATCACAGTCACAGTAAAGGAGGTAAAGGGCTGTGACGTCATCACGTACGCTGCGTCCTCTGTGGGCTCTGAGTGAACTCACAAAGTACAAACTACAAGTACACAAACACGAACGTAGCTCAGAGTGGCGGACACACTCGGCCTCGTTGGTCCAGCTGTGAGTCCGTTACCGTGAACTATGGAGCGGCAGATTTGTGCTGAACTAAGCTGCACACAGCTGATGTTAGCCAGGAAACATTACACACTGACTTTAATGGAGAGACCGGAAATACAAACACACACAGTTTGTTGTGTGAAGAAATCAAACACGAGCTGAACAAACAGTAAAGTTCCTAAAGACAAACTGTTAAAGGAGGAAACAAAGCAAACTTACAGTTTCTTCACACACCAACAACAAGCTCCACTCCACACCTGGACACTAAACACGGACACACAGGTGAGATGCTTCCTGGAAGGAGGCGGGACTCCACCTGAAACTCAGCACAGGTGGGAGGGGCTCAGCTCTGTGTGTGCTGATGTGTTAACTTTAAAAATATGCCGTCTGACTGCTCAGACTGAGTCAGAGTAAAGTTCACATGCTGACGTGTGGAGACATGAAACCTTGTTGTAGCTGCAGGTGTGAACACACTGATCCCAGATCAGCTCTGCTGTATTTGTAACATGAACATTTCTGCTGCAAAGCTTCAAATGTTCAGCATGTTTCTCTGTTTCCAGTCTATAGATCCAGTCACACTTTCTACCTTCACCTGTGCAGTAAAGACTGAGAGCAGAGCTGAAAGCAAGCGTCCAATCAGTGAGCAGCATCAACACCTGAGCTTCATTCAGACTCTGTTATTGAAGATGTTGTTGGTACAAAGTTCATCTGCTGCTCACATGAATCCATGAAAGATTTATTTCACTGAATGTTTCTTCAAAGCTCATTTCAACCTGTTGAAGTCATGAATGAAAGTGCAGACTGAGAGTGGATCACATGATGTTTGAGGTGTGTCATGTGACATGTTCAGTATTGTCACACATGTCTAGATTGTCCCTGATATCATAACTGCTCAAACACTGATGATTATATTTGAAGAATTATTCCTGATGGCAGCAAAGTTTGAATGGAGCTCTCTGTCTGTGCTGATTTGTCGCCCTCTGGAGGTCAAAGCACAAACTGCATGATGTCACTGTAACCACCACAGAGACAGGAAGTGTTTTTATGACTGAAACACTGAAATGATGCTAACGGCTGTCGTTAGGCTCACTGACAGCAGTGCTGATGTGTTCATGTCAAACACTGGCTCAGGTCAGACTCCTTCATCCTTCTCCAGCGTGAGGCCGCCCTCAGACCCACAGGAGCTCTGACCTTTGACCTCCTGACCCTAACCATTTTAGTCTTGTTGCATCTTTAAATGCAAATCCATCCAAACTGTAGCCGAGCAAAAGAAGCTGGAAGCTGTTCTATGAATGATGTTGTTGAAGGAGCTTGGAAAGAAAAGCGTCTGGACTTCTTTAAGTTGCTTGAAGAGGGACATGGACGTCTTAACGCCCACTCACATCCTGGGACATTTGATCACAGGAAATCACATGATAGCGTGGGGCTAGATCTCACAATGGGTTCACCCAAAACACGAGTAGTTCTTTATGTTTCTCGTGCACGGGAGAGAACTGGATCACAATCAGAATACTTTTTTGATCCCAGGGGAAATTATTTAGGTTACAGTGCTGCAGCACAAACAGGAACAAAGACACAACACACTAAGTAAGAAATAGCACAATATACACAATATATACATGCATACATATGAGTCACTTATAAGTAACATGTGAGTGCTGGGGTCTATGACAGCAGGCAGGTCTGTATTTATGTCCAGGCTGACATGAACAGCTAGTAGTTCAGGGTTCAACACTCAGGAAAGTGTGTGACCTTCCACACTGACAGAAGATGCTAAACATGACTTTAAACTGTTGTTTGTTAAAGCCTCACAGATCTGAGAGCAGGGCTCAGTGGGTACATGAGCCTTTATACATGAAGGCTTTCTGTTTCCAGGAGAGGAAACATGTGATCCAGCTGTGTTTGGTCACATGGATCTGCTCTGCATGGATCACCTGACTAAAACATGTTATTATTGTTCTTACAGTCTTAAATCGGTACATCAGGCGGGTCACATGACACCCGGGGGTGACAGCAACATCTTTCCTCTTTAGAAAGCTGCTCTCTGTCCCAGGAGCTGTTGTCACAGTAACAGCAGGAACAGGAAGTCACATGCTCTCTGCTCTGTGATTGGCTGCTTCTTATCTCAGCTTCCTGCAGAGGGTGGGGTCTGCTGATAACGCACACCAACAGAAGTGTGACTTTCACTTCCTGTTTATTGCTGTTGTTCTTAAAGCTCTCAGGCGATGCTGCAGCGCCCCCTGCTGACACAAACTCCTCCCTCTGTCTCAGAGGTCACAGGTCAGCCTGCTGCAGAGGGTCTGCCTGTTCATGGACTTCCTGTTACAGAGACGGGTCTCAGCGTCAACACTGGTTTCTGATTGGACGGTGTGGAAAATGTTACGAGTTCAAAATATTGGGGATGGAGACAAGAGAAAAACCACAATAACAACACTGGTCCGGTCGGGTTGAGTCAAACGATGATTTTAATGATCACACACGTGGGAGATGGACACTGATGCAGACAGCCTCTGATCTCAAAATGGTGGAGTATTGCTCAAACTCTTATAGCCTCTGGTGCCTCCACCTTATCATAAAAGCCTAAACATTCACATGCTTTCTCTCACACAGCGCCTAAGCTACGACCTTGGCTCCCTGTTTATCTGCTCCTGCTGAGATGGGGCAGAAAACTCCAGCATGTTCTCTTCTAATCAGACAAATAAGGCGATGACTTTCTGCAAACAGTATTTCTTATAACTCAGCAGTATAATGCATCATAAAACAATATCATTCATTCACAATAAATCAGCAGTTTAATATAATGCACATCAGTTTAACTAATGCAATAGTTATCAGCTTCTTCTAATTCAGGAGAATAATGCAAACTAAAACTACATAATAATTCACAATCTTTAATTAGGGGTATAACATGGCATAAAATAATATTATAATCTAACAAAACCCAGCTTCCTCCAGCCGAGTGATGTGTGGATTCATCACTCTCTGTGGATCAGTGTAAGTCTGTGTGTGGGTCAGCTGCAGGACTTGTTTGACCTTTGACCCTGGCAGACAGAGCTGGTTACTGCTGTGTGACTCCTGCCGTCGCTCCACTTTAAATTTTACTTAAAATAAGTCCTGACATGGCCCCGCCCCCTCTGACCTGCTGCTCCTGGATGTGCTGAGGACACAGCGGAGGCTCAGAGGGGGCGGGGCTTTTCCCGTGGCGGTAACCAAACTGCATTAGGTCACTGCACTGCCAGTGTTTAACCACACCTCTTCTGACTGACCTTTGACCTCTGACATGTTGATTCGATCCTTATTTAATGACGTCTTTTATCTAGTGATTTAATTCTGTGTATTTATATGTGATGGTGTTCCTGAGTTCAGCCTCAGCTGATATCCACAGACGCTCCTATTGGCTGGTTTTAAAAACACATTTTTCCATTAAAGAGACTCTTTTAAAAACACGTCTGCCTGAAATTCACATTTCATTGATTTTGGGGGATTTTAATAGAGAGATAGAACTTTATGAATCCCTCATGTTTATCCTCCAGGAAATCCAGTTTGTAGCAGCAGAACACCGACAAACTTTTACACAGCACAGAATTAGGATATCAAATAAAGGGGAATAAGAGAATATGAATATAAGCATAAATATGTACATATATACACAGACCTCACACAGAGACAGCAGCTACACTGTGTGTGGATGTGATCCACAGTCACAGCTGTGGGTTTCAGTCAGTGTGTCTCTAACTTCATGGTCACATTTCAAAGCTTATTGGAGCCAGAAGATGTTCAAGTAAAAGATTTATTGCTGTACTCGTCTACCAGGATAACAGGAGGTTCATAAAGCTGTGTCATACTTCAGCTTTACATCATGCAGTAGTAGTTTATTAAACCCCCCAAAATATGACTATCCAGAGTTGGGACCAGGAAGCAGAGTTGCAGTCTTACACGCCTCTCTGCAGCTTCTCTCCTCCTGCTACCCCCCCAAAAACCCGTCTCCATAGAGACTGTGTCAGCTTCCAAACAGACAAAAAACAAACTAAAAACCAGCAACAAACAACTTAAACATAAACAATCACAAAGAAAGAACAATACAGTATCCACATCTGAACCAAAGAGTAAAACAGTGAAATGTGGATTATTAAACATTAGGTCTCTCTCCTCCAAGTCTCTGTTAGTACATGTTAGTAAAAACATTTCTGCATTTTACCCATATTTTATTTTTAACTCAAAATCAAAGATTCCAGATTCTCCTACATGTTGGTTTTGAATCAGATAGGACGACAGATTTCAGGTGGCCCTGTGTCTTTCTCTATTACATTTGCCACTGTGTAACTCAAAGTTATTTAAGGACTAGTTTATTTCAATGGATGAGTTTACTGACTGACGCGCAGAAGAAATAGTTCTTTATGGAGCCTAGATGGTGTGAATGATGAGACCAAAGACTGCAATATCTTGTACCAAAAATATATTGAATAAATGGAGGAAAGGGGAAATGGAACAAAATAATTAACACAACACACAACATAAATGCCCACAATTAAATAATAAATCAATGCTGTGATCTTTCTGTGCAAAAGTCCTTTTTGGTCCTCTTCTTTTTAAAGTTCACTTTTAAGGTATTCCTCCTTAGAGTCCAGCTTCATACAAATGGGGAAATATGTCCGTAATCCAAAGACGGCTAAGTGGGGGAAAGAGGGGAAACAAAGAATGGTCCTACCGGCTCGCCACTTCAATATGAAGAAGATTAATTCAAAGGGAGGGAACAAAACCTGACCTGTAGGTCAGAAAAACGTCCATTAGCACATCAAGTTCGATTCAGTTTACCGGTAAACAAATATTTTTCTGCAAGCCTATGTAACAATGCAAATCATCATCAACCAATGTACAACAGTTAAATTATTAATTATCTTGGCTACGTAGCTTAATCTATACATTCCAGTAGCGTTCGCTACAAACAATACAAAAACAACAATAAAGGAAAACAGCTGTCTAACAGACAGCATAGCCGAATTCAAGGCAACACATAACAATAATCATTCAATCGCACTTTGTTTCAAAGTAAGCCCATTAAAGTGCTTAAGTAAATAAAAGTGTTCAAAAACAGCGGTTTTTGAGCCGGAGTTCTGCTCGCGGTGGGAACGCCGCCGCAAAAAGCCACTTTTTAATCGCGAAAACGATCGGCTGGTTACTGACAACCAAAAGGTTGTTTTTGGCAGATATTAAAGATCATGGGTGGGCGGGGCAAATGGAGCAGTTTTCTACAGTCGAGTAAAATTCCAGGAAGGAGCTGGGTGTGGCTTTCCTTTAAATCACATGATCAACAGCTTTAAGATGGAGGCAACTCGCTCAGTGTTTCCTGTTTCATTCTTAGACTGTGGCGATGGTAAGTAGCAGCTTTTCACTTGTTACCTGGCATCTTTTCAGCCACCAATGATAGTCATTGTATGTTATCAACATTTCACTAACTATGTTGTCTCTCATGTTTAAAATAGGCCGACCAAGAGCAAAATAGGTATGTCTGCAGACTCTGCTGTAGCCAAAGTTATCAGATCTCCTGTGTTTTTAAATCCCTAACTGCTCGATCATTATCATTTTAGAAGACAACAATTTCTCAAAGGAGGTTCAAAACTAATGCCTACAAGATTACCAAGAGGATGGTTCGGGGCTCTTACATGACTCCGGGAAGTCAACACTTGGTGGATGAGGTGTGTTACCTTTGACACTTTTAAGACAGTCCTGTTTATCACTACTAACAATAAGCAAATATGTTTTCACTCAACAGATCCTTCACAGCATGTTGTTTCTGGGCAAAATCAACAACATCCCCTTTTCTCCAGAAGAAATCTTCCCTAATCCTTTTGTTTTGGGTTCTTTAATGAGAAGATATCCCAGGCTTTTAAAGTTGTATTCGACTCAGCTTCCCAGGCGAAGTCCCTTCTCCTGTGTGCTCGACATGGTAAGATAACTCTTCTCACATTGTCAGTCAATCTGACAAACTTCCAGTTTTTAGGAAAGTATAATGCAAAGTGCTTTTTTACTGAGAAATCCAAAGAAAATCCATACTGTACCTTATACTTCAACATATGCTTCTAGCTATACTTCTCCACCAAACACAGAGACTGCAGGAGAGCTGGAGACTTGCTTCAGAATTTGTTAGTTCTAAATAATGTCTAACAGACTCATTATTGGAGATGCTTACAGTCTTCAAGGCGTATATGATGCTGTCACTGTGTAGCTGCTGGATCTGTTAAGTCAGCTCAAAGACTCTAAATTCAGCGTGTTTTGACAGCCCGGCATAGCAAAATAGAAAAAAAAAGGTCAATTATCAAATTTAATTATAAATTAGTGAGAACAAAGATGGATTTTTGCTTATTGATTTAAAATTAAATAGATTTTTGTGACTTGTTTCACCCCCTATCTTAAAATGTCTAAACCAAAAGCATCCAATGGTCCTGCATAGTTAAACAAGTCAAGCAGCGAAACAAACATGTTGATCAACTTTCTATGAAAAACAACTATATAATCAGGTGCAACACTTTGACCAGATCTGTAACTGTTTTCAGATCGTCCTGCAAAATAACTCAGAGAATGAAGAGCAAATAAAGCAGAGTCTGCAAGATCTCCTCACAGACTTGGACTTAGAAGAGAATAATAAAAAAACAGCTTTCGTCTCGTCCACCATCTGCATTTCTCAAAAATCCCAAACCAACAAATCAGAAAGGTACTGCGGAGTCTCCATGTCCACCAAAGGTCCTAACGCTGGGAAAATTATGATTGCTGCCTCCTGTCTTAGCAAATGGCATAAATATGTATCTGGTGCGGTGATGACCTATTATCCAAACACAGTCCAGAAAGATTACTTTGATGGAACAATTGAAGTACCTGGAAATATCAGGTGTGAGGCTTTTTGTCTCCGTGATGGTGCCAGAATGAAGCCTTGCAGATCATGTAAGAATTTGTTTGGCTTGAACACAGAAGACCTCAGAGAGTGGCCATATGGTAACTGTGCTGAAGCTGAGAGCCTGAGCAATTTGCTTGAAAATGAGAGAGAAGTTGAAACACATGTGGATGAATACTCAGCTGAAAAGGACAACAGGCAGAGAGCTGAGGATGAGGTTGGTAGGGTTCTTAGAACTGTGTTGCAAAGGATTCGGTTTAACTGGACAGGTGAATTTTACAACCCAGAACAAGAGTGAGATTTCATGAAATCATTTGCATTCATCATTCTGATAAATCAAAGATTCTCTGCTCTGACAGCATCTGTGTGGATTTTCTGTAATCACAGAGACGTGTATAAGCATGTTTACTTTCCATCTCCATGTAATTGTCACATTTAATAATTAAAACTGGCTTCTATGGGTTTTTGTTTGTTTGCTTACATATCTAGTGTTTAATGCAATATGAAGCATTATCAGACAGCATTTATTGGGAAGAATCCCATGTTTATACTGGTCTGTACCCAGGGTACACAGAAAATAAAAACACATGTTTTCTTATTATGATCCCAACTATAATTTACTTAAGCAAAAGCACTACATGTGTAGTTATAATATTTATAGCAGTTACTGTTGAGCTTTAAATTGATCATCTTAAATGTTTATATGCTGATTATATTGCTTTATATAAGAAAGGCCTAACTCTGAGTACACTCTGTGCCAAAAAGTGCTGACAGGAAACTGCATGCTTTTGCAGAAACGTGCTTTTGCAGCTAGAAAGTGAAGCTGATATATATCAGTTTTAATTAGTTTTTACCAACTGCTTGCTAGGGCAATCCCACGAGTTTGCTGTTTTTGTATTGAACATGATTCCAAGTGCTTTCTATAACACATAGCAGAGGTGCCACAACAAAGACTGAGAAGAGGACAGGAAGAGACGGTGAAAGAGATGCACTCCTTCGCCATTCATGTTAAAGCGTTGCATAGCTTTAATTTTAGAGAGTGTTGCATAACTTTAGTCATTTTTCTACCACAGGTGAAGCCAAGAATTGTGAAGCTCTCTTTTGGCCAAATACCAGAATCTGTAAGAAGAAGAAAAAACAAACAATCAAATAGGTCATTATTAAGAGAACAACAATCTCTTGATGATTATCCACAGTGTCTTTGATAACTCTGAGATACAAACTGTCAAGGATATACACATCCCAGCAAACAATAGCTGTGTTTGACTAAAGCGATTAACAACAAGGACAGAGCTACAATCACTACAGTCAAACATAAAGGGCTTAATCCTGAATCCAAGTCTGAGCTGTGATGCCGTTGGTGCTGAAAGCTGCTCAGATCCTGAAGCTGCACGTTTTGTCTCTCTCTAACCAAACCAGCAGCAAAAGAAGACACATTTCGCTTGACATAAACATTGTCATGAATTCCCTCTTACTTTTGCTGGTTTGCTTCCACCACCATTAAAACACACACAGAAAAACAACACAGCACAGCTCTCTGCCTCTCTCAGTGTACTTTAAGAACACCGTTTCCCATCTCAAATCTCTGTTTTTGGCATTATTCGCTTGCTTGTTATGAAGCAGTCTACCGTTGCTTACAGCCATTTTTTTTTAATGACTTCCGACAAGACAGCCTCATTTCTGCTGTTCAATACCAAATTTTATTTTTTTCTAATTAAGTGAAACTGCAAAATGCTCTGCTGTGTCTCTATTAAAACCTCTGAATCACTTCAGCAGCATCAGCCAATGTACATTTGTTGAGTCGTGGTTCTCGTCTGCTTTTGTTCTACTGCAGAATAATATTTTTAAGGTTATCTACTGTAAAAAGCTAGGCCAGGAAAATCTGCTTCATGGTTTTGTGTTTTATCCTCAGTTACTTTGTCACAAAAGCATCTGCTGTGATGCTCACACCTCTGATGAAGTTTCACAAGTGTCAGTACTGATAAATGATCAGAATTATAATGTTTCTGACTCTCTGAGTAAGAATTAAATGGAATCTAATTGGGACCTTGTGAATTGGAATTGAACAGGTTCTAGAAATCAGTGATGATACTCAGCTCCAATACCCACCTATGATATTAGGCTGACGAACGCTGACTGGGTTTCATTTACCAGCTTTTTATGTTCTTCCTGCAGTTTCCTCCCCACATCACTCATCTTAACTTTTTTCCAGTCCTCCTCAGTCTAAACAGAACACACAACAATACAAAGAAAAGCTCAGGTGATTGATCTCTAACACTAGGCATCCCCAGTCTTATTCTTAGCAGTCTAACTTCTCACCATATCTTTGAAGGCCTCTCCATTGTAGTAGCGCTTGGATGCTGGATACTCTATCGTTTTGTCACATAGTTCCAGGAAACTGGAAGCCACCAGATGCAGCTCCTCTCCGTCATAGCCGTACAGCTTTTTGTCCTCACGCGTCATCAGCACAAGCTCGTCACATGGACATGAGGTGCCCTTTACCACACCAATAACCTGCATTTTTACAATCTCGGGAAGGTAGAATTTTCCCCAGGCGTTAACTTCATCATCATCCCCGTTGTATTTGGTGTTCTCAAGCTCTTCTATCCACAGGTCAGCACCACTTGGCTTCTTCAGGTGAACGCACATGCTTTTGTTTTTGGAAACAAAATCTTTCACCCATTTCAGGTACTTTTCACCTGGAAAGAAGCAGACAAGGAAATATGGATGAATGTAGAAGTGTTGGAAAAGACAAATAGCAAGGTTATCCTACAGCAGTTTGTGAAAATGTTGTATCTTGAAATAAGCAGGCAAAATGAGGATCTCACTTATCTCATATGTTCTGACTACCGACTTTCTTCAGTTAAAGGACAAAAAAAGGGCACACTGGAGGCTGACAGAGTGTGCAATGGTGGGAATCATTTTGCAGAACTCACTAAAGTTTGTTTCTCCTGGAACAAGCTTTTTACACTTCGGCAAATGAAAATACTGTGTTAAACTAAAAAAGAGCACCAGACCAAGGTCTACAGTACTAACAGAAAAGCATGCCGTTACCTGTTGCCTGTCGACACAGCTGCTGATCTTCCTCACCAAAAAAATGAGGATCCCTGAAAGGAATAGAAAGGTTATGTTAAAATGAATGACTGTCACGGTGATCATGGGAAGCTCCGAAATATCACAACAATAGCTACGAAATCACAAAATGCAGTGTGATGTCTGTAAGCACCAAACATGACATCTCTGCAAATTCATCTTGAAATATGTAGGTACCTCACACGTACAGCTGCAGCCATCTCAGCCATTTATCACTGTGGCTGCCAAGTGGCTGCCACTTCACAAGCGCATGGCACAACATAGAAGAGCCACCTCCACAGGACAAGACTCAGCAGTCCATCTGCATCTTAAGGATAAAGGACACTCTTTCGAGGATGCCAATGTTCACATTTTGGACAGAGAGGACAGATGGTTTGAAAGAGGAGTGAAAGAAGCATCTATGTCCACTGTGAGCGACCATCTTTGAACAGAGGCGGGGTTTACGACACCAACTCTCTGCCATCTATAATCCAGTTTTGAGATCCCTTCCCAGACGCCTTAACGCCCACTCACATCCTGGGCCATCTGACCTCAGGAATTCGCATGATAAGGTGGGGCCAGGTTTCACAATGAACACACCCGAAACTCTGGCTGATTGGGGCCCACGCCCAGTTTCACACCTTGGCTCAGGTGATTAGAGGATCATCAGGGGGTCCTTTTGTCCCTCTGTGGGGGGTCACTCCCACTAGGTTTATATCTGGGACTCTCCACCATTTGACCTTAGAACTGAAGAAGCTTCTCGGATGAGAGGTGAAACGTCTTCAAGCAACTTAAAGAATTCCAGACGCTTTTCTTTGCAAGCTCCTTTGACTACGATGACCTGGATGACTGAGAACCTTCACAGACATAAGGTGAATGTGACAAACAAAGCGCCTTCTTGTTCTCTGTGATAATGTAAAGTTATTAATGAAAAAACAAACGAGTAAAAAACGGACTGGAAACATGTCTTCAATCAAAACTCGACAAAAACAAAGAAACAGCCTCACTTCTCTGCGACGCTCCCTAAAAATGACGTTACGTGTTACGTACCAGAGATTTCTATACAGCCCTTTATCAAGCCGAGAGAAAGTGACGCAAAACCCTCCAACTAATAACGACTAGCAGAGAGGCTCAGCTGAGTGTAGTTACCTGGTTTGCAGACGCATACAGACGTTTCCTGTCCTCTCGGACGCAGCTGTGATAGAACATGTGGTGCATTACCGCCACCAACTGGCTTGGAGTGAGGACCGGAAATCGCTCATGCCAAATCAAAAAAAAAAAAACATAAAGAAAGATTAAGTGAAGAGTTAAATGAATACATTAAATCAAGAAGAAAAAAACCCACCACCGGACATATACATCCTCATATCCTTCTGTACAAATGAGTTTGTTTTAGAAACTGAAAAAAGCCACAAAACCTTCACATCTAGAAATCCTTTGCAGTAAAAAGTGTTTTTTGGCAGGTTCCACAGGTTTTGAATCAGTTTTATTCTTTATTCCTGATAATTTTGACAATGAAAAAGAACATGTTCTATAGGGCTTTGGAGTTGACGTCACGCCGCAATGCATTGTGGGAGCGCGACACCATTTTTGAGGTCTACGAATCAAAACAAACACACTGTGTTGGAACGACGATTACAAGATGCTTAAAAGCAGCTCAAAAGAGAACGGACTGTATAGAGACCGATTGCGTCCAGAGGCGAAGCGGCGGTACTTGCAGAAAATAGCGTGCAGTGGAAATGTGGACCCGTATGAAATACGGCCGTGGAGTAGAAACCCTGAAGACGTAGCCTGATATATTTTCGTACCTTATCTGTGGAGTCAGCGCGTACAAGTCGTCATTCAAACAAAGGTAAGTCAGCTCAAGTACTGCGTGTGAAATGCGTTTGATTTCCCTGCAAACATTCACATTAGTGCAGCATAAATTCATGCATGAGGGGAAATTACAGTGAGAACATGTGGAGGCTGTTAGAGGGAGAAGATAGTGAGTTCAGTGCAGGGCTGTGCAGAGAGGTTTAAAGGGGCGGGTGCTCAAAGTTAAAAAGGGGCACATTGAACCAGGCTGAATAACAACAACACACATTCATCAAGAATCTAATATGGGAAGGGCAGGGCTGTGTTGGTCTGAGACTGTAGACATTAAAAAGTCCACAGGAGAGATGGTAGCTGATTAAACAAGTGTCATGAGATAATAACAAAATGCAAAGATTGGTGACAGCACTTGGAACCATAAGGCAACAAAAAACTATGTATGTAAAAAAAAAAAAAAAAAAAAAAAAAAAAAATATATATATATATATATATATATATATATATATATATATATATATATATATATATATATATATATATATATATATATATATACACAGTGGGGCAAAAAAGTATTTAGTCAGCCACCGATTGTGCAAGTTCCCCCACTTAAAATGATGACAGAGGTCAGTAATTTGCACCAGAGGTACACTTCAACTGTGAGAGACAGAATGTGAAAAAATAATCCATGAATCCACATGGTAGGATTTGTAAAGAATTTATCCGTAAATCAGGGTGGAAAATAAGTATTTGGTCACCTCAAACATGGAAAATCTCTGGCTCTCACAGACCTGTAACGTCTTCTGTAAGAAGCTTTTCTGTCCCCCACTCGTTACCTGTATGAATGGCACCTGTTTGAACTCATCATCTGTATAAAAGACACCTGTCCACAGCCTCAAACAGTCAGACTCCAAACTCCGCCATGGCCAAGACCAAAGAGCTCTTGAAGGACACCAGGAAAAGTATTGTAGACCTGCACCAGACTGGGAAGAGTGAATCTACAATAGGCAAGCAGCTTGGTGTGAAGAAATCAACTGTGGGAGCAATCATCAGAAAATGGAAGACATACAAGACCACTGATAATCTCCCACGATCTGGGGCTCCACGCAAGATCTCATCCCGTGGGGTCAAAATGATCATGAGAACGGTGAGCAAAGATCCCAGAACCACACGGGGGGACCTGGTGAATGACCTGCAGAGAGCTGGGACCAAAGTAACAAAGGTCACCATCAGTAACACACTACAACGGCAGGGAATCAAATCCCGCAGTGCCAGACGTGTTCCGCTGCTGAAGCCAGTGCATGTCCAGGCCCGTCTGAAGTTTGCCAGAGAGCACATGGATGATACAGCAGAGGATTGGGAGAATGTCATGTGGTCAGATGAAACCAAAGTAGAACTTTTTGGTATAAACTCAACTCGTCGTGTTCGGAGGAAGAAGAATACTGAGTTGCATCCCAAGAACACCATACCTACTGTGAAGCATGGGGGTGGAAACATCATGCTATGGGGCTGTTTTTCTGCCAAGGGGACAGAACGACTGATCCGTGTTAAGGACAGAATGAATGGGGCCATGTATCGTGAGATTTTGAGCCAAAACCTCCTTCCATCAGTGAGAACTTTGAAGATGAAACGAGGCTGGGTCTTCCAACATGACAATGATCCAAAACACACCGCCCGGGCAACAAAGGAGTGGCTCCGTAAGAAGCATTTGAAAGTCCTGGAGTGGCCTAGCCAGTCTCCAGACCTCAACCCCATAGAAAATCTGTGGCGGGAGTTGAAAGTCCGTGTTGCTCGGCGACAGCCCCAAAACATCACTGCTCTTGAGAAGATCTGCATGGAGGAATGGGCCAAAATACCAGCTACTGTGTGTGCAAACCTGGTAAAGACCTATAGTAAACGTTTGACCTCTGTTATTGCCAACAAAGCTTATGTTACAAAGTATTGAGTTGTATTTTTGTTATTGACCAAATACTTATTTTCCACCCTGATTTACAAATAAATTCTTTACAAATCCTACCATGTGGATTCATGGATTTTTTTTTCACATTCTGTCTCTCACAGTTGAAGTGTACCTCTGGTGCAAATTACTGACCTCTGTCATCATTTTAAGTGGGGGAACTTGCACAATCGGTGGCTGACTAAATACTTTTTTGCCCCACTGTACATGTCGCTCTGGAGTGGATCTCATCTTAAAGGATCCAGCCATTTCAGAACTGCGAAGATCCAGACACATCCTTGATAGTCTTTTACCACCTGCAGCGGACATAATCAAGCACCTTAACCCCGACCTACCAGCAGAGACTTATATTCAACATCTTGATTCTGCTTATGGAATTGTACAGGACGGGGAAGAACTTTATGCAAAGTTCATGGACACGCTGCAGAACTCGGGTGAGAAGCCATCCGGCTACCTACAGCGACTTCAGGTGGCCCTGAGTTTAGCTGTTAAGCAGGGAGGGGTCAAGCAGGGTGAAGTGAACAGGCACCTGCTCAGCCAAATCTGTAGGGGATGTTGGGATAGTAACCTTATCTCTGAGCTCCAGCTGAAGCAGAGAAAATCCAACCCACCTTCTTTTGCAGAACTGTTACTCCTATTAAGAACTGAAGAAGACAGAGAAGCTAGCAAAACTCTGAGGATGAAGCAACATCTGGGAACACCAAGACACAGAGTTGCAGCTCAAGCTCAGTTCGCAGTAGAAGAAGAAAAGGGGGTCTGTGCTGCGTTGTCCACTCTCACCCAGCAGATGGCGGAGATACAAAAGCAACTTGCCGCCTTAACTGCCTCCCAGTCTCACCAGCTCTGTACTCCTGCTCCTAAGCAGCACCAGAAGCAAAGAACGGATACACAGGGGAATATATCACCTAACCCCAAGCCTGGTTTCTGTTTCAGGTGTGGGGAAGATGGACACATTAGACCACAGTGTGAGAACAGACCCAATCCCGCATTGGTCAATACAAAACGCAAACAGTTCAGTGAAAGGAAACCAAAATGGCAGAAGTGGAATTCATCAACTGGACATTTAAACTAGATACCGTTCCTGTAATGGGACGTACAGGAACTGTGCAGGACCCACATTGTCCCGCAAAGGAGGAAAGGAACAAGGAGGAAATTGTTCACTGTGTAGACCTACACACTTGTCTGAAGGCAACCACAATGCTACCTCATGGGTTAGTTGGGTCAAGATGCACAACAGAGGTGACCCTAGCAGGCCATCCACAGAAATGCCTGCTTGATACAGGATCACAGGTTACTACAATATCTGTATCCTTTTACAACAATCATCTTCATGAACAACAAATTCAACCACTCCATGATCTTCTCCAGGTGGAAGGTGCTGCGGGTCAAACCATTCCATATCTTGGATACATTGAGATTTCTGTCAAGTTCCCCAGAGATTTTGTTGGTGAAGAATATGAAGTAACAACATTGGCTCTAGTTGTTCCGGACGTACACCCTGACGTCCCCGCTACTGTGCTAATTGGGATGAACACCCTGGAACCCCTGTATGAACAGCATCTTAACCAGCATCCGAGCTATCAGCCTAGCACTCATGGGTACAGAGCGGTGTTGAAAACACTACAGCTGTCACACAAGCAGAAGGAGAATGGCAGCATTGGGAATGTGAGGCTACTAAGCAAAGCTCCAGTGCGTGTTCCGGCCGGCCGCACTATTGTCATCCAGGGCTCTGCCAAAGTTTCCACCCCATTGTTTAGCCAGAGTGTTCTCCTACAGCATCCTGCTTCCACCTTACCTGGGGGTTTGTGCGTCAGCAGTTGTCTCATCAACTTCCCAGTTCTTTCTCCATACAAGGTTCCTGTGGTTATTACGAATGAGTTGGAGCAAGATACCTTCATTCCACCTCACAGTGTCATTGCGGATTTGGAAACCTACCACTGTATCTTGTCTGAACACCGCGTGACCCATCTTCCAGTCAGGAACACTATCACCAGCCTGAATTTTGATTTTGGTGATTCCCCACTGTCACCTGAATGGAGGACGCGAGTCATAGGCAAGCTGAATGACATCTCGGAGGTCTTTTCGCATCATGACTTGGATTTTGGATGTACATCAGCTGTCAAACATCATATTCCACTCCATGACAATACACCGCTCAAGCAACGTGCCCGGCCAATCCATCCACAAGATTTCGAAGCTGTCCGCCGTCACCTGCGTGAGCTTCTGGAAGCCGGCATTATAAGGGAATCATCGTCTCCTTTTGCTTCGCCTATCGTGGTGGTCAGGAAGAAGAACGGTGAGGTCCGGCTGTGCATAGACTACCGGAAACTAAACCTTCAAACTATCAAGGATGCATACCCCTTACCTAATTTGGAGGAATCCTTTTCAGCACTCACTGGTTCTAAGTGGTTTTCAGTACTCGACCTGAAGTCCGGTTGCTACCAGATCCAGATGGAGGAGGAAGACAAGGCAAAGACTGCTTTTGTGACTCCTCTTGGGTTCTGGGAGTTTAACCAAATGCCTCAAGGTGTTACCAACGCCCCAAGCACCTTTCAGCGAATGATGGAGCGATGCATGGGGGACCTGCACCTAAAGTAAGTGCTCGTTTTCCTGGATGACTTAATCATCTATTCGGACACTCTTGAGGAAGACGAACGAAGGCTGCTGAGAGTCCTGAACCGGTTGAAGGAATATGGGCTGAAACTGGCACCGGAGAAATGTCGATTCTTCCAAAAGTCTGTAAAGTACTTGGGTCATATTGTCTCTGAGGAAGGAGTTCAAACAGACCCTGAGAAGATAGAGACCATCAAGACATGGCCGGTTCCACAGACTTTGAAACAATTGAGGTCTTTTCTGGGTTTCGCTGGTTATTACCGCCGGTTTATAAAAGACTATTCCGTCATTGCCAAACCCCTCAATGACCTGACTCGTGGATATTCTCCAGTTCAAAGATCAAAGACCCTGAAAGCTCGCAAGACATCCACACACGGGCCAAATCAACCCTTCGGTGAGAGGTGGAATACCAACTGTCAAGTTGCATTTGAGACCCTGATTGAGAAGCTTACAACTGCCCCGGTCCTTGGGTTTGCAGACCCGTCTCGCCCATACATTCTGCACACCGATGCGAGTGTGACCGGACTTGGAGCTGTGTTGTATCAAGAGCAAGAGGAGAAACTCTGGGTTATAGCTTATGCTAGCCGCGGATTGTCGCAGAGTGAGAGCCGTTATGCAGCCCACAAGTTGGAATTCCTCGCCCTTAAGTGGAGTGTGACCGAGAAATTCCAAGATTACCTGTACGGGGCAGATTTTACAGTGGTGACGGACAGTAATCCACTGACCTACGTTTTGACAACAGCTAAACTGGACGCTACTGGACACCGTTGGTTGGCTGCATTGTCAACGTACTCTTTTAAACTTCTGTACAGAGCTGGCAAACAGAATTGTGACACTGATGCGCTTTCGCGGCGACCTTACTCCTGCTCCAATGATGAAGTTTCTAATGACCATGAACTCATTCGTCAGTTCATTTCTCAACACACAGCTGATTCTGATGTCCTCCCAGAAGAGACTGTGAGAGCAATCTGCCAAAGTCATTTGGTCAGAGCCACACGGCCGGGTGACTGCGGTGAGGTTGGCTTCACACTTGTCGAGTCTTTGTCAGTTCAAATGGATACCATCCCTGACAGTTACTGTTCCGAGGACTGTCATCAGCTGCCTGTCGTTTCTACTCTTAACATCAAAGAGAAACAACACTCAGATCCCTGCATTCGAGAGCTTATTCACCAGCTTGAGACGGGGGAGAGGGTTCCACCAACAGCAAGAGCTGAGCTCCCTGAACTTCCGTTCCTGCTCAGAGAATGGTCCAGGTTGGAGCTGGTGGATGGAGTGCTGTACAGGAGGAGACGGGACAATGGAGACCTTTCATACCAGCTTGTCCTTCCAGAGGAGTTGCGACCATCAGTCCTGAAAAGCCTCCATGAGGATATGGGCCATATGGGGATTGAACGTACACTTGACCTTGTCCATACGAGATTCTACTGGCCCAAAATGGCAAAGGATGTTGAGCAGAAGATTAAGACTTGTGGCCGCTGTGTGCGCCGAAAAGCCCTGCCGGAAAAAGCTGCTCCACTTGTCAGCATAAAAACATCTCGACCCCTTGAGCTTTTGTGTATGGATTTTCTTGCTCTTGAGCCTGACACTAGTGGCACTCGTGATATCTTAGTCCTGACGGACCATTTCACTAAATTCGCTGTTGCCATTCCAACACCCAATCAAAAGGCAAGAACTGTGGTGAAGTGTCTATGGGAGAATTATATCATTTATTATGGCATTCCTGAGCGAATCCATACCGACCAAGGGCAAGATTTTGAGTCAAGACTAATAAAAGAATTGTGTGAGTTTGCAGGCATTCAGAAGAGCCGTACAACCCCTTACCATCCGAGGGGAAATCCAGTGGAGCGATTCAACAGGACGTTGCTGGCAATGTTGGGGACCTTGGAGACAAAACAAAAAACAAGGTGGAAAGAGCATGTGAAACCGCTGGTTCACGCCTATAATTGTACCAGGAATGAGGTTACAGGGTTTACTCCTTACAAACTCATGTTCGGTAGAACACCTCGTCTACCTGTGGACCTGGCGTTCAATCTGCCACTGCGGGAATCCAAGCAAAAGAGTCACTCGCAGTACATTAAGTCACTCAAATCGAGATTGGAGGAAAGTTTCAGTATTGCCTCCAGTAACGCTACAAAGGCTGCCGACCGAAATAAGAAACGCTTTGACAACCGTGTGATACCATCAGCATTGGAACCAGGTGATCGTGTGCTTGTGAGGAATGTCCGCCTTCGAGGGAAGCATAAACTTTCAGATAAATGGGAGGAAGAAGTTTATGTGGTTGTCCATCGGGCTGGGGACCTCCCGGTCTACAAGGTAAAACCTGAGAACAGCAATGGACCTATGCGGACCCTTCACCGCGACCTCCTCCTTCCATGCGGCTTCCTCACGGGCAGTGAGATTAACTTGGAATTACCAGAGCAATCACTTCCTCATAGACCAAGAACTCGGCAGCAGAACCCGGATTTAAATTCCCTCACAGAACCTCTGGTTGAGGATGAGGACACAGGAAGCTTGGTTTCATTGTATGTTAATCCTCCAACGTTGCACTTCACTGTGGAAAAACAGAATCAATTTCCAGATTCATCTGACGGTGGGAGCCTAGGACCACTGATTTTGGATCCTTCAGTTGAAGTGGAAGTGCAAGGAGAACCAGCCTCTGTGTCCAGTGTTCTTCCTCCAGCAGTGGAGTCTGGTGGTGAGCAATCTGACTCTGATGTGGAAGACATCCTACTTGAACTTGTTGAAAGTCACGCTAAAAACAGAAATGGCTTACCTGAAAACTTACCTGGAAATGGAGACATACTTGTCAACATTCCTGTCGTTGCTGTTGAAGATTCTCCTGAAGAGTCTAGTGTTATTGAGCAGGACACTGACATAAGTGACGGGCTAAGACGTTCACAACGACAAAGAGCACCACCTGATCGACTTCACTATTTCACTCGTGGTAATCCTCTGATTTCCGTGGTCCAAACGATGTTGCATAGTCTTTCCGATGCATTGGGCCATAATGCTAGCCGTCCTTCGTCTGTTCACGTTGTCTAGCGTTTAACATGCGACGGGACGTGCATGGTTAAGGCGGGGAGGATGTAACCCACATAAAAATAAAAAGAACTGCGTCTATAACTAAATTGGAATCTTAAATTCCAACCGGAGCGTGTCCGTGAAGGCATCGTGACGCGTCATGACCAATCCTATTCGCGAGGCACTATTATATGCTGATAGGTTTGTATTGTTGATTGTCATTTATGCTTAGAAATATTTACTCATATATGCTTAGAAGTATATAATCATTGGTGGATTGAAAGAATGTCTCATCCTAAAGAGGTCTGTATTAACTCTGTGTAGCTGTAGAAGGGAGTGCATACATTCCTCAGAGTGTCCTTGGTATAAATCACATACTCCCTAGGAGAGTTTATCCTTGATTTATGGTATAGCAAGCGCATGTATATCTGTTTAAATATAAGAGCCTTTTGTTAGATGGACCTAGACGTCCTGGCACCAGCTTTGGGGAGTCTTCACAGGGTCACATCTTGACCACACACACACACACACACACACACACACACACACACACACACACACACACACACACACACAAGCAAGGTACTCTTTGTGTGTATGTAGACGTCATATGTTAATGAACCTATGCATATTCATGTAACCTCAATAAAAGGGCAGCGGTACGGGAGAATGGACGAGAGCAACTGGGGCCAAGCGAAGGAACGGCGTTTGTCCGGTTCTCTCCCGTGCACGAGTAACATGAAGAAATTCGCCTACTTTGTGTCTTGCTTTGCGGTGTAATTATATTGTCTTCAACGTTCCAGCGAATAGGTTTATGCTACAAACCTATCATATGCCTTCGAAACGACGCGGGGGAGAGGCGTTAGCGGATGGAAGCAACAGGTACGTGGGGCGAGCGCTTTTCGCTGTTTACTATCTTGGCTTGGCTTTGAATTAATTGTGGATTGCGTTCAACAGTACTTTGATACCGCCGTGGGTAGATGTGTGGGGGGCTCGTATGTGACATCGCACGTAGTGAATGGTGAGTTGAGTCTGAATGTCTGTTTGTATTTGTAACCTGTATCAGTATGCCAGTGCTATTAGATGATGGGATAGCTAAGGCTGAGGCCTACTACATTACTACTACTCTCACTCTACGTGGCTGTAGTCTTGTTATTAGAGATTGTCATTTATTTTAATTTATTACAATGGTTGTATTTGTTGTATATTGGTATTTTCTCATGAACTTTATTGTGTACACTGGAACTAAAGCTAGCTTGGGAAATTTAGATGAATTTTGCTAATAGTGGTCCTGTGATTATAGTGCAGGCTAGTGGTGCCCTGGAGAGACCACAGCGACACCACTACTTTGGATGGCGAGCTAGGCCCAACGAGCCAGAACCCCAGCTACAACTTTCTGCGGTCTGGTAGGAGGCTGCTGCGGCCTACACTCTCCTCTCTTGGTTTTCAGTCCCCTAAATCTCACTTCCGAGATTTCCGTCTTGGAATCTTAGTGCTGATCATCATACTTCAAATTTCAACCTGTCTAGACTGTCATACGCGTTGGACTTCTATCAATCATGAAATAAACTTTATGGACATTGTTTGCCAGAGGTTGGACGAGGTTGCTGCACCGCTGTGCAGCGGATATTTTACAAGCTTGAATTGTTTTATCTTTTCCCTGTCTGCAGAATTTGTAAATATTGGTATTTGGTAATTGCACTTTATTTTCACTATAAATAATAACTGTAATCACAATATCTGTGGTTGTATGTTTATTGTACTTCACTCACCTCCTAGAGCCGAATCTGATATCTTCTGATTTAGCCCAACTACTCATAACCAACTTAAAATATTTTAGCTTATGTACTTCCTACACTTGTTTCACCCTGCTATAAATAATAAACGACTACTGCAGCTCGGTGTGAGTCCTCTCTGAGCCCTCACCCGTGCAGCACGTTAACCGTCTCCAAGTGTCTCAGTGTTGTTTATTCACCTAACTGTTTGATAACTGTAAATCTCTGACAACAGTTTATTTATACCATCTTCACGTGAACACATTCAAGAACATAACAGATGAAGAAACATTAAAAACTTCCACACTACATGAAGCAAGAAAAATAGTTTATTCCTTTATGTAGAAAAAACAGAAACATCAAACATCTCCAAGACTCTCTTTGAAAGAACTAAAAACCTTTGTTCTCATGGTCCAATCATGAGTGAACTCCCCGATGAAGCCTTGTGTGCTAAAACATGTCAGAGTTTTAAAGGTTAAACATGAGTTTCCAAAACTTTTGCTGGAGAACAATGAACTATTTGACCGAGTTTCAATCATTTACAGACGAGCAAATCCAGGACAGAGAAAAAAGGACAAAACTGACTCAGTAAAACAACAGAAAAGAAGATCCCATGTAGATCTGTATTATGTAGAAGTTCAGCCCAGCAACCAGTTCAGTTCAACACAAGTTTAAATGATTCTATCTGAACTCTGTGGAGCCTGATCTCAAGCTTTTTGAGTCTGACACAGAAACCAGAGGATCTTTCTGTGTCTTCAGATTCACTGTGATCCAGTGATGGGAGTGATTTCAGCCCTGAGTGATCGCGCTGATGTTTGCACAGAGCAGACAATGAGGTGAATGTTTGGGCACATTGGTAACAGTGAAACAGTTTATTAGTAACGTGGGATCGTTTGTGTCCAGAGTATGAACTGAGATTCCTGAAGCTCTTGTCACACTGGTCACAGCTGTAGTTTCCTTCCATGTGTGCACGTACGTGTGTATTTTGGCTCCATCTCTGGCTGAAAGTTTTTCCACAGATGTCACAGCTGTATGGCTTAACTCCAGAGTGGGTAACTAGATGCCTCTGTAAGCTGCTACTGTGAGTAAAAGCTCTGCCACACTGATCACAGCTGTACGCTTTAACTCCACTGTGGATGAGTTGGTGTTTTTTTAGGGAATCCTTCAAGGAAAAAGACTTTCCACACAAGTCACAGCTGAACGGTCTCTCTCCAGTGTGGATGACCTGATGCTGTTTTAGTTTATCCCTCACAGTAAAACCCTTCCCACACTCGTCACAGCTGTATGGCTTAATTCCAGAGTGGGTAAGTAGATGCCTCTGTAAGTTGCTACTGCGAGTAAAAGTTCTGCCACACTGATCACAGCTGTATGGCTTAATTCCAGAGTGGGTAACTAGATGACTCTGTAAGTGGCTACTGCGAGTAAAAGCTCTGCCACACTGATCACAGCTGTACGCTTTAACTCCACTGTGGATGAGTTGGTGTTTTTTTAGGGAACCCTTCAAGGAAAAAGACTTTCCACACATGTCACAGCTGAACGGTCTCTCTCCAGTGTGGATGACCTGATGCTGTTTTAGTTTATCCCTCACAGTAAAACCCTTCCCACACTCGTCACAGCTGTATGGCTTAATTCCAGAGTGGGTAACAAGATGACTCTGTAAGTGGCTACTTTGAGTAAAAGCTCTGCCACACTGATCACAGCTGTACGCTTTAACTCCACTGTGGATGAGTTGGTGTTTTTTTAGGGAACGCATCCAGGAAAAAGACTTTCCACACTGTTCACAGCTGAACGGTCTCTCTCCAGTGTGGATGACCTGATGCTGTTTTAGTAAAGCCCTCACAGTAAAACCCTTCCCACACTCGTCACAGGTGTGTTTTTTCTCTCCCTTTCTTCTGTGAGGTTTGTCGGCCTCCTGAGAGCGCTGACTTCTGGCTCCATGTTGGTCCTGCAGTGACACAGATACAAACAGAGGCAGTGAGTGAAATGCAGTCGTGGAACAAACTCAACCTTCAAACTCCATTAACACTAGTTTTAAACCTGAAGGTGGAGCGTGGCACCAAACACCTTAAAGGTCTCTTATCCCCACCTGCTGGTAGTTCTAACACATTACATCCAACCTGCTGTTAAAGATAATTCATGACTGTTCAAACACTAAAATCATGCCCATCCCTCCTGATTGCACACACACACACACACACACACACACACACACACACACACACACACACACACACACACACTTTTATAATTTAGATTATTTTGTTGTTTCCTATTACATATTTCTATAATTTGTATAGATTTATACAGAATTATTCAGTGATAATAAATCCTATGTTTGTTTATTCTAAAGGAACCCCGTTAGCTTCCACAACAGATGTTGCTCGTCTTCCGTCAAATACTCACATAAAATATTACACAATAAAGTGGATTCAAGATATCCACATAATTTCACTCTTACATCCACAGTGAGGTTTCACAATTGTTCAAATATAAGCAATCAATAATAATAATAATAATATCAATAACATTGAGGCACATTACACAAATTTCAAAAACAAATCGTGTCTTACAATATTTACAACAACTAAAAGCTCTGTAAATCGGCTTTTAAGTGTTCATTGAAGTTTTGAATAATTCTCTAATTTTTTAAGGCAACTTATTCCACTTAAAAGTTGCTCTAAATGTAACAGTTTTACAAAACGTTACTTTTAACTCGAGCATTAACTAAATTGCAGCTTGTTGAAAACTGTGTAATATGATGATGTATTTCATCTGGATACTGCAGCTGAGCAGAATAAATGTGGTGTGTTTAACAGAATTGCTTTCTTTAGAACTACAAGTAAGCCATAGAATATTTTAGCCTGTACAGGAAGCCAAGAAAGGTTATTATGCATTTTATCAATATTAGTATAGTATGAACATCTTCACACTAATCTGGACGCCTTATTCTGGACTAACTGAAGTCTGTTAAGATCTGTCTTATTAGCTGCTGACCAAATGATTGAACAATACTCCAGATGAGACATTACTAGTGCATTAATGACATCTTTCATAATGAAGAAGTGATACACAAAGAGCATTTCATAGCCATAGCTATGCCTTGTCGGCAGAGTTATGTGACATTAGTGATGTTTGTACTTTCAGCGTTAACTTGGTTTTAAAGCCTTTAAAATATACGCCGTTCAATAGTCGACCTTAATCTGACAGAGAATGTGATGATTTTGTGGATAATTAAAGTCAGTCATATATCCACAAACACAACAAGCTGAAAGTCAGTGATGCTGCTCGGTTTGCAGTCCTGAACATCACGGCACAAGCAGGATTCACTGCCCTGTTAATGTTAGCTGTGTTATATTGCTGCCTCTGTTCGGTGGTGTCGAGCCAAACGCACTTTAACGTGTGTTTGAACGAGCTGACGGTTCACTCGTTAAGCTGAAAGAAAGATGCTTTAATCACAGCAGTCACACATGTGTCCACTGCACCATCTGGAACTCTTCTTGTTTACACTCGTAATAACACAAACACTAAATCCTGCTTCTCTGGTGCTGTTGTGTAGCAGTGTGTACACCTGAGACTGTCACCTGTCATGCACACAGGTGTACACATGGGTATTCACAGACGCGGACTAAAGCTTTCTTGGCTGCTGCCTCAAAGCACACTGTGCGCTGTCTATCTTGAGTGTTGCACAATATCGTTTATTATTTAGTAACTATTGATATCTATGGCTAGCTAGTTTATTGTGATGGTGCTTTTTTTTCTATTATTATGTTGCTCTTTGTTGTTTGCTGTCTCCTCTGTGTTTTTTTTTTCTCCATACAGGTGACCCAGGAGTTTTTTTTTGTTTTTTGTTTTTTTTGTTTGTTTTTTTTCTCTCTTCCCCCCCTTCTCACCGTCTCTTCTCCCCTTTGGTTTTCTTTCTTTGTCTCCCCCTCTTTCTTTCATTCTTTCCCCCTGTCCTATCCCACAGTTATGTCTGTCCCGTTTGCAACTGAAAATAAAATAAATTCATAATTATAATAAAGGTCAATCAAATGGACCAATATGGCAAGGCCATGATGATCCACTTGGTAAAATAAATCCGCTTGGCATCTTTCTTGGCCTCAAGACAACAATTCTGATGGCTATAGATCCAAACGGGACACAAAAAAAAAAAAAAAAAAAAAAAAAAAGAGACTGTCACCTGTCTGTCTGTCCTGCACTCTCTCTCTGTTTCTTTCTCTCTGATTGTGGAATAAAAGTATGAACATGTGTTTATAAGTTACACTTGTGTTTGAATCCTGCAGCTTATCACACATTTGATTTCCATGTGTGACGACTGCAAGTGTCCAGAGTGAGGACAGACTGAGGGACCCACTGCTGCACATCATCTGTGAGGCTTTGCAGCCCTGATGATCCACCAGGACAAACTCAGCAGTGTGTGAGGAAGAGGAGGAGGAAGAGCCAGCAGCAGCTGACAGATGGAGAGAATAGACAGACTGTTCCCTGTTTGTGAAGGACTGCTAGGAAAGTTTAACATAACTGTCTGTGCTGAATCAGTCTTATTAGGTAATGTTCAAATAATGTGATCATCCCAGTGTTTCCAGTGTGGGAGAAAGTACTCAGGGCCTTCAAGTTACACACTATGAAAGGCAGCAACAAGTTTAATGTTCAGAAACCTAAAGTCTGTATCAGCAGCAGGATGGAGCTAAAAATAAATGTTGGTTTCAGTTCTATGAAGCTTTGAGTATTTTGGATCAGTAGCTGCTGTGTTTGTTGCATCATATTGCTGTAACTGTTTATATGCTTTATATATTCTGAGCTAAGTTGATCTATAGTGTTACATCATATTCTATAAGGATGTTATGTGTTTGTAGACTTTCTGCCCAGTTTGACCCATTTAGCAGAAGTCAGCCTGTTTAAGGCTCTGATATCTATTCTGTGTGACTTACAGCAGTTATGACATGGTCTGATTTTCTCACCCATCCATCCATCCATCTTCATCCGCTTTATCCGGGGCCGGGTCGCGGGGGCAGCAGCCTAAGCAAAGAGGCCCAGACCTCCCTCTCCCCAGCCACCTCCTCCAGCTTGTCCGGGGGAACACCAAGGCGTTCCCAGGCCAGCCGAGAGATATAATCTCTCCAGCGTGTCCTGGGTCTGCCCCGGGGCCTCCTCCCGGTGGGACATGCCTGGAACACCTCGCCCAGGAGGCGCCCAGGGGGCATCCTTGTCAGATGCCCGAACCACCTCAGCTGGCTCCTTTCGATGTGGAGCAGCAGCTGCTCTACTCTGAGCCCCTCCCGGATGGCCGAACTTCTCACCCTATCTCTAAGGGAGAGGCCAGCCACCCTTCGGAGGAAGCTCATTTCCGCCGCTTGTATCCGCGATCTCGTTCTTTCGGTCACTACCCACAGCTCGTGGCCATAGGTGAGGGTAGGGACGTAGATCGACCGGTAAATTGAGAGCTTCGCTTTTACACTCAGCTCCCTCTTCACCAAGACTGACCAGTGCAGCGTCCGCATTGCTGCAGCTGCAGCCCCAATCCGTCTGTCGATCTCCGGCTCCCTTCTCCCATCACTCGCGAACAAGACCCCGAGATACTTGAACTCCTCCACTTGGGGCAGGAACTCATCCCCGACCCGGAGAGGGCACTCCACCCTTTACCGGCTGAGAACCATGGCCTCAGATTTGGAGGTGCTGATCCTCATTCCCGCTGCTTCACACTCGGCTGCGAACCGTTCCAGTGCGAGCTGGAGGCCCTCACCCGATGAAGCCAACAGAACCACATCATCTGCAAAATTTTTTCTCACCCAATAAAGGAATATTTCATATATCAGTCTACTCTTCATTCTATCAGACACAGTTATCACAGCTCCTACATTTGCTTTTTACACATATATGTAAGCACTGAGCCACATTTAGTACCAACATATTAAATGAACAATATTTGTCTCTTATATATGATACATCTATATACACACTGTCACAGATACTTGTCTGTGAGTGAAGTGATTAATATAATAACTATAATATTGGCCATATTATATTTACATTACCACAGTGAGATGACTTTAGTCTCATGAACAACATCAGCTAATTGTTATTTACAGCTAATCTTAAACGACTGTTCAGCACAGAAATGAAGCCCAACAATCATGTTTCACAGTCCTGTGGTCTCAGCCTCAGATACTCATCAAATCACACAGAGCTCATGTAGAAACAAATGAACTAAATATGTTCTCCTTCATTTCTGTCAAACAAAGCTGTATGAAACGTTTCCAGCTGTTAGTATCATGGTTGCTAGGCAACCTGGGCAGCGCGACGGAGGCTAGACGTCCCATTTCACGAGCCTACGAGCCTCGCACTTCGGCCTTAGCGGTCTTTGAGTACGCGGCCCTTGAGGACTTTAAAGCTGCAGAACCTGAATCGGGATACAGCCATGATGATCTCCAGCCTCGTGCTCGCCAACATTCTCACCTGAGTTAAGAAGACGATCACTGAAATGGTCTCAGCAGGTCCTTTGATGACAGCAATGAAATGCAGTGGTAAGGCTTTTTGGGGATTAAGTTCGTTTTCATGGCAAAGAAGGACGATGCAGTTCATCTGATCACTCCTCATAACATTCTGGAGTGCAGGCAAAATGCTATTATAAAAACTTAAGCAGCAACTTCTCCAGGTTCCAATATTTATGCAATTCTCAAACCTTTTGGCCACGACTGTATAACCTCTTCTGAAGTTTAGTGGATATTATACATGGTTATGCTCAGGATGTGTCGGCCAGTTTCCACTGGAAACGCCTTTTGGTTAAACTGTCAGCGAGGAATTTGCATTTGCACTGTTACATTTTTATATAACTTTAATGCACATAAACAACAGCTGCTTGTTTCAGTGAAAATACATTGATGGGTTTTTAAAAAGTTGTGCAGCTGTAAAGTATTTTGTCTGGTGTCAATTCTATCGTCAGCTACATTGTTATGGCAAATGTTCAAATGTATATGGTGATAAATATCTTTGGTCATATGGTCCTGCTCTGTCTGTCACCTTCTGTGTTGAGCTCATTGTTTCCTCTGTAGTGGCTGAGCTGAGTCCAAGTAGCTGAAAATGTTCCTCTGCTGCTCCGTCAGACTCTCCTCCTCCTGCTGATCAGCTGGGACACAAAACAGATCTTTGTTAGGCTCCGCACTGCACTGAAGAGTCAAAGTGTCTCATATGTTCATCTGACAAGTAAAAGAACACATTTTTGTTTCCCGAGGTGGGCAACTTGTTGGAAACAAACACAAAAGGTTTGAGCACTGATACCTGCCATTGCTGGCATTGAAAGATGCAACGCCAGCAATGTGGATTGTCAAGACTCAAACCAATCATCAAGCAAAGACAACAGGGATCAAATGTACCGCATTTTGATCCGGGACGTACTCTGCATGAAAACAAGCGCTCACTCTTCCTGCTCAACAAATGACAAGGGCGGAGCCTTATACCACGTGATACAGAAGCTGTGCCGTGTGTAGGGCTGAACGATTATGGAAAATAATCTAATTGCAATTTTTTCCCCCAATATTGCGATTGCGATGCGATATGCGATTATTTTTTAAGGTCTTTGTCTTCTGTATTATTAAACAAAGACAAGCAATACATCATATAGTATGGCCAATACTATATTACATTAATTTTAAACTGTTCTTTCCTGGAAGACAGACCTCTGTTATGATGACATGAGGTGATGCATGAATTGATGACTGACATTTTTATTTAACTTCTTCAATCACAACAGTATATTTGAACATACACAATAGTTTATTTTTAGCTTACAAACATCTGAGCATAAAGTGCTGACAAGGAACCCTGGTGTAAACATTAAAATGAAAGTCAGTACAATGTGCAGATTGCAGAAATATACATAAAAAAAAAAAATCAGTGGCTTTACCACACTCAGTTTTTCGACATCTGTGAACTACTAGACAGTCATTAAATTAAAAAATAATATTAAATAAATAAAACTAATAAATAAAAAATACACACATCTTACTGATCTCTGCAGTCAGTAACATTACACATAAAGTGCAAACATAATAGCAATTGTATAAACACACACACAAACACGCCTTTAAAGTTTAAAGGCGTGAAATTGGACGGTCTAGTTCTGATTAGCGTCACCGCTGTCTCGGTGGAGTTTAATAAACTCGGCCGTCTGCTTCTTGCTATCTAAAATATAACCAGACACTGGTGTAAATTCTCGACTGTCTCATACTTCTGTTTAATAAGTCTTCTGTTTGACGTTTAGTCAGCTGTGTGAAAACCAAGGAGGAACCCACCCGGGGATTAATAAAGTTTTATTTTATCTAATCTAATAACTTTAATCTCAGCCAAACCGATTTACTCACGAACAAACAAAACACTGAAAAAAGCCCAACAATAACATTTTTAGGTTGTCTAAGTGACTTATATATTACGTTTAACCCGAGCAGCGAAACTCCGCGGTGATCTGAAAATGATGTGCCGGGAGTTGTGCCGTTCTCGGCCGCATCAGTAACCCTCGAGCTCCCGCTAGCTGTCGAGCTGGTGGGTAGCAGACGCCTCTGAAAACGTCGAAGCACTTTTGCAAATATAGGATATCTTGATAAACCGAGCAGATATTTGATGTTTACACAACTACTTTCTCGCCTGAAAATATGTTAAAAGTTTATTTTGTGACCCAGAAAGATTAGTATGAGTAATTTTAAAACTCAGTAGCGGCCGCCATTGCTGGAAACTGGAGTTTGGCTGGGCCGCGCTATGAATTCTGGGATATGGTAGTAATTTGGACAGCCTTCGGCGCGTCGCTGTGACGTAATCGGTCTACAAATGCGGCCTCAGGAGGATGCAGCCCATGAATTTGGACATGTCCAGAGTATAATCGCAGCCTTTGCGGTTAGAAAATTGCACTTGATCATGTCGCGATATTATCGCAAATGCGATATATCGTTCAGCCCTAGCCGTGTGATGCTAAAATTAGCAGGGAAAAAACAACGGAGAGCACGTCAGGGATGACGAGAAAGTGACAGGAGAAAATCCGTCCCGGTCAACCACCCAAACATCAATAACGGGAACCTTATACAGCGCTTCCCTATACACGTCGAACTCCCGCAGGCACAAAGACATTACGGAGGCTATCACTTATCACCTGACCAAAGATATGGCTCCATCAACACTGTGCAAAACGAGGGATTTAGGAAAACGATCAACACCCTAGACAAACGCTACACAGTGCCGTCCCGCATTGTTGCACTACCTGCTCTGTACACGCAGCGTCGAGCAATGGTGGAGACGGAATTTCAAGCAGGACAACATTTTGCTGCAACAACAAAACGTGAGACATTTGTTGTTTTATGTTTATTTATTGTTATGAGAGAATCATGATCTCAATTCTAAGCCAAAAAATCGTGATTCTCATTTTATGCAAAATCGTGCAGCCCTAACATTAACACAAAACTATTGTTTCACCAGAGAAACAAACATGAAGAGTGTTAGATTATTCTGTTATTATATGTTACCTTATATATGTAATCAAAGTAGTTGAATTAGAATACTGCTGTAGATCATATTATACCCTTTAATATAGAGTGTGTGAGCTGTATGTAGTTTAGTTCTCATTATACTTTTGAGTTAACAGAACATATTCACATATTAGTTCATTAGATAAATGTGCATCACTCTGTATCCTTGATCTGCTGGGAATGTGTTACACTGTTTTCTTGACATGCTTAATTGTTGAATCATGAAGAGAAGGTTGTAAGCAGGAGACTCTGTGTCTAAAGACAGGGGAGATAGATAGACCACATTCCACACCCCCACCTTACAGAAAGCAGAGAAACAACTGCCGAGGTCATAACTTAGGCGCTGTAACAGAGAAAGAATGTGATGTTTTGGCTTTTACGACTAGCTGGGGGCCACTAGAGACTATAAAAAGGTGAGCAACCCGTCACCATTTTGAGACATGTGCCTGACCCTCTGGTAGCATCTCTCCCGTCCGGACGTTGTAATGCTCTGACTGTTGAATTGTATGGAAATAAATGATTGTTGATTGAGCATTGATACACCGAGTATTGTCCCTCCTTCAGCCCAAAGATTCAAAGAATTGGGAGATTTCAACAACTTGGTGCCGTGTGACCCGGATCTTTGGTGTGCTGAGGAGGTGTAGATTTGGCCTTTGGTGAGATCGTGGGGCAAAGTGAACAGAAGGCCGGCCTAAAACAGAAAGGTAAGCACAGCCTGTTGTATTATAAATACCAAATGTGCATATTGGGCTTTCCAAATTAATCTGTTCGCTGAGTCACATGTATTTTCACAGTAAATTTGTCGGTGTCTGGTTTTTGGCGCAAGATACTAACAACATAAGTTGAGGCTGAATTCCAGTGTGTTAAATAAACTGCTTCTACCGAGAAACTAATAAGACACTACGTTGAGCTAGTTGCAGTAAACTGCTTCTACCGAGAAACTAATAAGATACTACGTTGAGCTAGTTGCAGCCACTTTACCTTCCACATTTAATTTTGTCTAATACTGGCTTCTGTAGCAATAATACATTAGAATTTCTTCTGAAGACGCGGCCATTAGTTCAGTACATTGAAGTCGAGGTTTTGAAGTTGTTTATGGTGTCGGTAAAGTCCTGGCTCTTGCCGGCTATGAAATAGAAGTTGATTTAAGGAAAAGCAGATGCTGGCTCATGGTGCAGTTGAACACTGGCAACGCGGAAGCGAAACACGTCCGTAGGTTTGGTTTATGATACGGCGTGTTCCGGTGGTACGGCCGTGGAGTGCAGTAGTGGTTGGTGCTAGTTTTAGTACATTGGATAGAGGTTTGACGGTGGTTTGTGGCATCAGTCGAGTCTCAAGGGCTGCGGTCATAAAACAAAGTAAAATTTTACTTGCCAAGAAGTACATAGAGCAAAACCTGGTTTATGATGTCAGGTATAACTTCGGGGATGCAAGCATCACTTTTATGATGCGACTTTGCCCCGTTGTGGTGGTCATAAGCGCAGAGAAAGGGGTATTTTGGTCTATGGTGCAGTGTGCTTTAAGAAGACCTAATAGTTGAGCTCAGAGGTTTCTGTGCAAATTTCTGCTGATGAGAGGCGCTCTCTGTGTGTCACACTGATGGTGTAACGCGCTGTGTGTGTAACGCGCTGTGTGTGTAAGGCGCGCTCTGGCTGTGGGTGAGGCGCGCGCTGAGTGTGTTTCTGTGTGTGAAGTCTGAACACAGTGACAGTGACGGTTGATGTGTTTGATTAGGAGGACGCTAGAGCAAAGACACATTTTAGGATCAAAGGTTGATGCCTAGTGTACCTGTGGAAATAATTTTGTTCATGGTTTGGCAACCCCCCTGTCTGTAGACGTGCAGGCAGGTTAAGTGCCGAGGTGGCGACTTGGGAACTGAGGACTCCCGCATAGCTACGGAATAACACTGGGACCGCAGCGTAATCGCGGGTTCACATTTATTCCGGACTAGAACAAGACACATTTTGCGAACAAAGGTTGAGTCTAGATTAGTAAAGAAATATAAAAAGGTTGAATTCCTCGTTTCAGTGGTTGAAATTGTTGTGTGCCTGTCCCCTGACGAGTGTGAAATTAAAATAAAGAGGGAATTTGGAGCCACATAGAGATAGACGGGCATAATTGGGTGTATTACTCTGTGGTGTAATAAAAATAAAAAGGAGAGATAGTAAGAGGTGTGTAGTGGAGAATTATGGAGGAGTACAGAGAGGAATGTGTTGGGAGACTGGCGTACAGTTTACGCTGTCAAGGTAGGCGGGTTGCCTGCTTATCTGTTTAACATGTGATGAAAATGAAATTAAATAAATCTCTTAGTGTGTTAATACAGGAAGCTGCGGACCTGGACCAACTGCCCCCACAAGCACAGCGGCCGAAGCAAAATTATAGGTAATGGGAACCACACCCAGCACGAATCAGCAGCTGTGAAACAGACAGCAGCAAGGAGAGAATTAGAGGAGGAATTAAGAGAAGTTTTAACACATAAAATTGGGGCCAACGGACTTGTGGAGGTTGGGAAGGCGTCCGGAGCATCACAACAAAAAGGTGAAACAAAAACACACACAAGCAGAGAAATCTGAGAGAAAGGCTCCTTTTAAGGTAACGCCTAGTTTGAGAAAAGATAAAATTAACCTGCCTGCCTACAAATGCACATACACGCAATGAAGAAACAGCTTACACTCATGAACACGTGAAGATTTTCCAGCAAGGCTAAAGCAGCGAAACTTAACATACATCTGTTGTTAACGGATAAATACATTACTGACAAATAAACTCTCTGGGTTGCAGGACAACAATTTAACTTCAAAGAAAAAGACACTGGTCTGACCAACCAGTGAAGACACGACAAATTTAGTGGTAAAAGATTCAAATTGTGACATGTTTTCTGCTGATTGATTGATACAAGTGATTACTGAATGAAAGAAAATTTCCTTTTGGGCTTTTAAACATGATCTTAAGAATTTTAACAGGTGCATGTTGTCCTGTCAACTTGGTGGGTTAGGAGTTGATTATATCGGGAGAGAAAAAACAAAAAAAAGGGGGAGAGAAGGCTGACACAGGGCCTGGCCCCGTTGTCTCCCCTCTGAATAACACAGCCAACACAACATCATTTTCCTGATCGTTTGTTTTTGTTTTTTGTTTGTTTTTGTTTTGTTTTGTTTTTGTTTATTCTATACATATTTAATTACAGGCTGCTTTGCCGGCCCTGAAAGCCGAGGCTGACTGGACTCCTGCTCTCCCCCATACGTGACACTGACCAAATGCTGCAACAGCTGGACCCACAACAACGACCTGAGAATGTCAACAGACCTGCAGGAATGTGATCTCATGCAGCCGAGACGGAGAGCACTAAACCTAAGGCCCGTTTCACTACACGGGGGAAAATTCCCAGACTGCGTCAGCTGACAGAGCTCAGCTGTGACGAGACGCCCGCCAAGCCCGAATGAAAAGTAAGGCCGAGCGAAAGAATGCTGACCTTGATAACTTTGCATTCACACTGTGCAGGACAGTGATGGACCAACACGGATGATCGGGCGGCAAAAAGGGCGTGACCGAGACAGGAGGAGTAACTGAGGTCAGAAGGCACCTCAGAATGGACAAAAAACACAGAAGAAGATGCAGGTTTCACCTGTGGTGAACATCGACACTGGAGAAAGGACTGCCCCAATTGGGGTCAGAACCAGGACGGACAGAACTTTGGGCAGCAGCAGCAGCAATGGTCGCAAACAAACTGAAAAGGAGGGGGGCAGGACCCCAGGGCATGCTTCAGGCTGTGGTTTACCCAGAACACCAGAACAGGAAAGTGATGAACACACACACACACACACACGTCTCAAAACACACAGATTCAGAATGAAGTGAAATACACACATGAACACGTGCACTCGTTGAGTGAGAAATGACACACACACATATACACACACACACACACACACACATACACACACACATTGGAATGCTGATTCACTGAGAAGTGATGCACACATACACATGCACACGCTTGTGCAATGAAGAGTGATCCACACACACACATGCTCGTGCAATGAAGAATGCTTTGCTTATGCTGATATGCAAAATGCTGCACACAAACATCCCAATGCATAATTTTTATGAGGAGCCATTGATTACTTAGAATGTGTTATATGTCACCCAGAGGGCATTTATGTAGATTTTAGGAATAAGCTCTAAAACGGTTTGGTTATGAAAACAATGTCTGTGCGTGATGTCTGTTTATGGCTCAAGGCCTTGACTGAATTCTTTGCTGTGCTTCACACAGCCCTGATGAGGAACAGTGGCACAGAGTGAAAATGATGAATTAATAGTGTAAGTTTAGGTTGGAGTACGGCATTTTCTGTGATTGAGATTTAATTCAAGGAGGAACAAAAGGTGTTACGGCACCTGAGCTTCTCATTCCCACACAATATTGTCCCGGCAGGAAGCAAAACGTTCCTGTGAATTTCTGGTTGATTGTTTGGTTTTGCTTAGCGCTAGCTTGATGTTATCAGTGAGCTTTGGCTTGTGTTCTTTCTCGTAAGCGAGAGAGGGATAGTTTTATGCTTGGACATGTCTGCAACGGGCCCTAGTTTGTGTTATTTTAGTAGTATTTTGTTGGTTATGTCTGTTTTCGTTTTTGTTACAGTGCACTGAGGAAAAACAAATGAGAGGTGTGATCCACCGGTGGTGATATGTTGATATTTTGTGAGTTCATGATTTAACAATCCGCTCTTTAAACCAGGCCTGAAAGATTGAGATTTAAAGCGCTATGAAATATTCTTACAAAAACAGTTGCAAAGTGTGTTTCTCCATGATTGTAATTGGCTTGGGAGAAATTCACCTATAGGGAACACTGATCTAAAAGGATTGCACCGAGTCAATCCGGTCCAAAAAACAACAAGGAATTGTTTTCCTTTTAAAATGATGACGTCATCTTGCTGGTGATGGATGCTCGAATAGGTTGCGCGTGAGACTCCATTATCAGCAACTTCTGGTATGAATGTGTATGGATGTATGCATGTGACTGGACTGTGATGGACGGACTGGAAGCTTTGACTGACTTGATACTGAGACAATGACTGCACCCACTGTAGGATTAGTAAATGCCAATAAACAATTCACCCAGCCGACAAGAGAAGGGTGGATGCTTCGCTTTGTTTTGTTTTGTTTTTTCAGGAGCAGGAGGATAAGAGAGACTGGAGGAGGAGACTGTAGCTTCACATAAGTATGAACTGCAGACTTAACACTGTGGTTGCTGATTTTGAGTTACTGATGTTTGCATTAAGAAAACTGTGCTATATTAGCTGTGTTTTGATTAAGGTATCATGTTATATTATTGGGAATGCCAAATGCTACAGTGGAGAAGACTTTTGATACCACTCATGACTGGAATATGTTATTATTAACCATAGCAGGCCACTGTAAAAAGTCAATTAACTGTTATAGAGGAAAATCGCCAAAACCTTAACAATACCTATGAATGGCTTGCCACATTCAGAATAGAGATATGCCATAACAAACATTGGTCCACGTGATTTAGGTTCTCATTTGAAATAGTAAGTTATTAGATGTAGAATATAATTGACAGGGACATTTGATAGGATGTGGTACTGCAAAAGAACAAGAGCAAAGTAAAGAAAGAAAACCTATTGTGTTTAGTTTGGATAAATTCAGATTAAAATGTACCATTATGCTCAGAGGATCAATACGAAATAAAACATATGCAAAATTTGTATGAAGTACATGACTGATAACTGTTCTGTCCTGAGCTTTTGTTTCTATAGCACCCACTTGACCACACCAACAGTTTCTCGCCACCAACAGGGGGTATTTGCAAAGAATAGGGAGGAATATCATCAAAACTGGGAAAGGTAAGCCCCGAAGGGGGTGATGACACCATAACTTTCACTTATGGTCAAATTCTTAAAATTTGACCCCAAACTTGAAAATTCTTCAAACATTTAGAGACGGAGTGGATAAACCTAATGTCACAAACCACATAAGGATGGAGCATTTGAATCAATAAGATGGTGAAATAACACGCAGTAAAATGTGGATCATGTTGATTATGTTTATTCCAGTGTGCAGAGGAGTCAATTCCCTTCACAAAGTTTGTAAATTCACTTGAACCAAAATTGGGAGCACCCGGTGCTGCAAGAGTTAATAGTCACAATACCCAAGAATAAGCACAAGAGCATGACTGATATGATGGGACTGGGATTTTGCTACACTTAATTATTGCAGACACAACTAAAACTATAACTGAAACTAATCAAAACTAAACTAAACTAGCAAACAATTGGTAAAAACTGATTTATACTGATATAAAATTGAAAATCTGAAGTCGAAGCTAAATAAAAATAAAAACTAATGAAAATTGCAAAACTATTACAACCCTGGTCCAGACTAAGATGGCGTTGGACATCTCCAGGGCAGAAAAGGCTTGGTGTGACCAAGGTGTGGTTTGGCTTGTTGTATGTACATTTCAAAATGTTACAGCTCTGGATGGACCAGTTACCAGGGCATGGAAGGATGACAGACTTTATTACATGAGGAGAAGGGAAATTTCCGGGATTGAGGATCCTCTGGGATGACAAGGCTGGAGCAACGGTACTCGAGAGAAGAATTTCTGATACTTTCTGAGATATGATGTCACTAACCTTCTCTTTTAATTGTCTAGCTCCAATGAATTGACACATGGGAGTGTGTCAAAAAGGGGGAGTTGAGTCCGAACATCAAACAATGGTTTTATGAACATCTTATGACGTTATTTCTGTGTTTAATAATTTAGCTATGGTAAAACTTAAGCTTATAATGTGTTAGACTTAGAAAGGGTTCACTAATTTTTGATTTCTTTTACATACACATAGATTATGATTAGAATAAGTCCCTGGGTCAGAGAGTCCTGAACATAATATTTTAAACCAAATTTGAATCATTAGAAGAACAATGGATAACAATATTAGATTATTAAGCCTAGGGAGAGAGGTGTTTTGGTTTTCTGTCTCTTGCAGAGAAAGGAACAGACACCAGACGGGGACACGGAGATGTGAGGACCCTTCACAGCAGAGACAGATGTAGGGACTGCCGAGACAGCAACTGGGGTCAAGTGTCATAACGTTTGGGCTCCTGGAGAAGATGGATCCCACAAACACAGCAATAACCATGAAGGGGTTGGCGAAAACCAGGAACACCAGACCAACGAGGTTCAAGAGGCTCTTGGAAAAAAGGGGGACACGGAGGTGACCCCAAAACACACAGATCTTTGTTTGAAATCGGGGCAGAATAATCCCCAGAACTGTGCAATGACTAAAGGGTGGTCTAACCCCGGAGGTCGAAGAAAGAAGCTGAGAATCACCCAACTGGAAGACACTGGTAGCTGCAGCAATAAAAATGAAGGTTAAAAGCTCCTTAGACAGAGGTTCTAGTCTAAGTACATTTGAAAGGTATAAGGGGGCATTAAAATGGGAGTGGAAAACTGGAGCACCAAAATAAAGCTGTGGGAAAATTGGGAATGATGGGAGTGTCATCTGTAACTGCTGTTATGGTTGTAAATCTAACTTTGCTTGCATCTGAACTGCGTGAACACAGAGGTCATCCCACAGATGGTCAACCCGTTAAAGGGGACAGAGGGCCTCAGGATCAAGAAGACCTGGACCTTGCAAATGCTGGAGTGCATGTTGTAAGTGATCTCTTTCAGAGATCAAAAGGGGGAATTGTTAGATTATTCTGTTATTATATGTTACCTTATATATGTAATCAAAGTAGTTGAATTAGAATACTGCTGTAGATCATATTATACCCTTTAATATAGAGTGTGTGAGCTGTATGTAGTTTAGTTCTCATTATACTTTTGAGTTAACAGAACATATTCACATATTAGTTCATTAGATAAATGTGCATCACTCTGTATCCTTGATCTGCTGGGAATGTGTTACACTGTTTTCTTGACATGCTTAATTGTTGAATCATGAAGAGAAGGTTGTAAGCAGGAGACTCTGTGTCTAAAGACAGGGGAGATAGATAGACCACATTCCACACCCCCACCTTACAGAAAGCAGAGAAACAACTGCCGAGGTCATAACTTGGGCGCTGTAACAGAGAAAGAATGTGATGTTTTGGCTTTTACGACTAGCTGGGGGCCACTAGAGACTATAAAAAGCTGAGCAACCCGTCACCATTTTGAGACATGTGCCTGACCCTCTGGTAGCATCTCTCCCGTCCGGACGTTGTAATGCTCTGACTGTTGAATTGTATGGAAATAAATGATTGTTGATTGAGCATTGATACACCGAGTATTGTCCCTCCTTCAGCCCAAAGGTTCAAAGAATTGGGAGATTTCAACAAGAGAGAGAGAGAGACAATAACAGCTACCAAACAGTCGTCATAATTCGTCACACAATGAGAAAAGGACAAATCAACAAGTAACAATATTAAAATCTGTAACATAATGTATTGTTTGGAGTTTAGTCTGACTGGTTCAGGATGACCTGCCATTATCCAATCACACGTCTGCTTACCTGCATCTTTTCTCTTTTTTCTAACCTGAGCACCTGATGGCTTTGAACTTTTGTTGTCCATCTTCCATTGGTTTGAATTTTGCGCTCCAGTACAAACACAAATCCCCCAACCCGAGGATCAGCACAATTAACCTAACAGACCTACACCTTAGTTCACAGATTCACTTTGTCTAAGGTTGATTTCTGGGATTTCACACAACCCAGGATTCAGATCGTGAATCCATGATGGGCTTGGATTTACATCATTATAAATGAAATGCGCTCTACTTGGAAGCAGCCGGCCCCGCCCCTTTTGATGGGTTGTGTGAGACTTTAAATCATCAAACTGTAAATTATAAATTTAAATTGTTATTGATCCTTTACCCCGAGTCCTAAAGTGTAGATTTATTTTCTTACTCTTCTTATATTTATTGTTTGTTTACTTGCACCGCTGTAACTGCAGCCTCGTCGTCTCGTCTCTCTATATGCTGGACTGTCTGTAGCGGAGATGACAATAAAGTTTACTTTGACTTCAGCAGCGCGCAGGCGCACCGAGGGCTCTCGCGCTCACTTTATAGAATTTAGAAAAAACATCGGTGCAGATTATAAGTCTGTATCATAATATCTGTTTGTTGTGTTGTTTTTATTTTGTTTTGCGAGTTGGTTATTAGATGCCGCTCCAGCCAGCCAGACTCCCCGCCGCCCTGCCCTCTCCTCCCTGTGCCGCCAGCAGCAGGCGCACCTCGCAAACGGAGGGCGCCCTTACTCCCAGCAAATGGCTGATAGAAAACCGATCGGTGCCTATGAATTTCCCAATATGCACTGGCTCTGGAGAGCCCCGCCTTTAACGCTCTTCTCTCACAGAGAGCAACAGAAAACTTGGAAAAACTCCAGATTGACTGAACTCAGTTCAAAGTTACCTTGACACCTTTAGATGTGAGACGTAGTGATGGTCCGCTTGAAGCTGACGCTCCGGTGCGTGTGTCAGAAAGATCAACGCGCTGCTTCAGAAGCACCGTGTCGAGGCTTGATTCGTTTGGCCAGAGTCACGTGATCAGTGACGTCTGAAGCTTCGTTTAGAACGTACCTTTTTTTAAATCGAACTTTATTGAAACACAATGAGTATACAACATACAAACAGATGAAGTTTACAAAAGAACAGAACATGAACATACAGAACCAGGAGTAAAAAAATTATGATATGAGTAGGCGAAAAAAATCAACATATTGTAACGTGCAGTGGAGATGAAGCCAGCCGCGGAGGTGTGCAGGTGGATAGCGAATGAGCAACAGCTTCTGACTTTCCAAAAAGTACTCATTTATTTACAATATCAAAAATAAAAGTGCTACCTCTACCACACATTACTAAAGAGCACACTAGTCCGCGTACACACGGGAGCATCCATTACAGGAGGAGTGCGAAGAAGAACAAAAAGGGGGTGACACCAGTCGTGAGACAGGAGGCGCCGCCATGTGGTGATACACTGCATTACAATAGCAACTGTTACATAGTCCCCCCCTGGTGAGAAAAAGGCTGTCCTCAGCCGTACACAGCTGAAAAAGCACACACCACACCTAACAGTACCCTATACATAGAGGTTACAGCTAAGATTGGTGCACACACACAGGGCAAAAGACCATTTAAAAATGAAATTGGTGAAAATAAGACGAATATGTACAGTGGAAAATCAGTTTTCTTAGTTTTTTTCACTTTTTTCTTTTGTTCTTTTTTTTTTTTCCTAAGTAAATGCCAAGAATGAACCTTAACGCACAAAAGAGCCATAAAACTGGATTAAGTAGAGCAAACAAAAACATCTACATATCATGACTCAAAGTAGCAATGCAACAAGACAGCATCAAACAGGTTTAACCAAAACATTTCACTTCAGATCAAGCCTGGTTGTGTGAAAATCATTAGTCCATCTTTTGTTGCTCCAGCCAGACGTAACTCTGGGGCAACGTCTGGGCCTGAGATTGTAATGTCCACCAGCAGCTGGGTGCTGGACAGATCTGGGTGAAACACTCTCTGGAACAGCGCCCACACCAGAAGAAGAGTCAATGTCCGGTAAATCAAAGGGGAATGGCTCAGAGTCAATGTCAGTGTCTGCAGGGGGGCCAGGGTGGGCCTGAGAGTCAGAGTTCAGACCCTCTGCGGTCTCTCTCTCAGCAGGCAATGAAACAGAATGTTCTTTGGAAGTGAGAGAGTCCCAGGTATGGAACGGTTGCATGTTCACAACATGATAAACACCTGCATCCACACCGGAGTCCACCCAAGTGAGCCTGTAATTAACATCACTGAGTCTCTGAGATACACACAATGGTCCCTGAAACAGTGGTGCAAGTTTAGCAGTAAAGTTAGACTGAGCGTCTGACCTGGGGTGCGTCTTAACTCTCACAAGGTCACCAACACGAAACGTGGCATGTCGATGTCTGAAGTCTAGGGATGGGTATTGATAAGATTTTAACGATTCCGATTCCATTTTCGATTCTGTTTAACGATTCGATTCTTTATCGATTCTCTTATCGATTCTTTTTTTATTTTTTAAAAAGGAGAACACTAAGGTCGATTAGCTTAGAACTTTGTTTTATATCTTCTCTTTGAACAAGATAGAAATTTAGGAGTGACATGGCCTTACAAACCCAACAGTGAGATCTTAAGAGATCCAGCCTACGGCTCTTCAATGGGGTGTCACAGGGTCCCCAGGAAAAAAAATTGTAAATGTAAAATAATAAAATAAATATTCTTCTGTAGCAATAACAAAGTATAACATAAATTGTTCTGTGGCAATTACACAAGAATATCCAGTAATGTCCCTGCCTACAATTAAACACATTCACTTACCAAAAATCGGGGGCATCTGCTGTGGCAAATGGGTTCAAGCCTTTGACCACAAACTTAGACACTGCTCGGTGACATTCGTCTATCCTGGCCTGAAAGGAGACGCTACCGGTAGACTGCAGCGAGAACTGCCAGCGAGCGCTAGCCAGACTCTGTCTGTCTCTCTCATCATGGTCACCTACATGTACAGTAATGGCAGGTCTTGTAATAAGGCAGATCGCGCTAACATAATATGCACTGTTAGTTGATTATTTACCTGCCGCATTAACGGGAGAGGACGTGCAAACGTTACCGCTGCTGCTGGGTTGAGAGTCACGAGTCCAGAGCGGAATTAAAAACACGTGTCATCGCGTGTTTTGTGAGCAAATGCTTTTGCATATTCGTAGTGTTTCCTCCCTTAAATGCAATATCTACTTTGCAAGTTGCCCTGTTGTCATCGGTTCTCATAAAGTATAATCAAACTTTTGAGCGTTTGAGCCGCTTAGGCGCCGTGTTTCCTGCCAGGTAAATGACACTCCGCAACGTGGTGACGTCATTCGGGGCGACTGGAATCGATAAGGGAATCGTTTGCAAAAATGGCAAACGATTCCAAGGAATTGAAACAGTGGGAACCGGTTCTCAACAAGAACCGGTTTTCGATACCCATCCCTACTCAAGTCATAGTAATGTTTTTGTCTGTCATGGCTATAGTCCAAAGCTGCTTTGGCGTGGTCGTGAGCTTCCTGCAGGGAGGCTCTCAGAGTCTCAGGGTAAGGCACACCCGGTTCATCAACACCTGCTGTAGAAGGCTGAGTGATAAGGTCAAGCGGGGTGTCTAACTCACGACCATAAAGCATCATGGCAGGAGTCATACCTGTACTGTCATGGGGGGCGGTGCGCAGAGCAAAGCAAATCTGAGGGAGAAACTTGTCCCATGATGTGTGCTTATCACCTACATAAGCGCGGATTGCAGTTTTCAGAGTCCGGTTGACGCGTTCAGTAGCATTTGTCTGAGGGTGATATACCGTAGTGAGTCTGTGCACCGAGCCTAAGGCAGAAACAACATGTTCAAAAAGCTCACTCACAGAAGGAGACCCTCTGTCAGAAATGAGGTAAGTGGGTGTACCATGCCTAGCAAAAATGTCAGTGACGAATTTACCAGCTGCTACCTGAGATGTAGCTTCTTTGACAGCACTGGCTTCAACCCATTTAGTCAAATAGTCAACAAACATGATTAAATAAGCATTACCAGTGGGGGTGCGGGGAAGTGGCCCAACAAAATCCACACCCACATACTCCCAGGGTTTCTGGGGGACAATGGGAACCATAAGACCGGCTGCTTTTTTCTGACTTGGCTTGGTGAGTTGGCACACTGAGCATGAAATCACATAGCGTTTCACATCAGCTGCCATTTTGGGCCAGAAAAACCTAAAACGCAGTCTAGCCAATGTCTTAGAAACACCCAAGTGACCTGCTGTGGGGTGGTCATGGTAATAGTCCAGCAAGGTGCCTCTCATGGAAGTAGGGGCAAACCGTTTCAGCTCTTTCAAAGGGTGCAAAGCACATGTGGACTTGGGTTCTCTGTGATACAAAAGAGAGTCATACACAACATACTGTAACAAGGTGGCATTGTCCGAGCTGTTCAGAGAGTCTGCTTCAATGTCTCTGAGGAGTGGACCTGTGACATGATCGTCTAACTGCAGCTGCCTCAATTGTGAACGGTCAGCCAGAATGACGGGGGGCAGAGTACGAATGTCCAGGCTGCCCATAACAGCATGATCTGGTAAAAGATCAGTCGGCCTGTCACAGGTCAGAGGCAAAGGGTTGCGTGACAGTGCGTCAGGAACTTTGTTCTGTGCACCAGGTTTGTGCACTATTGTGAAATCAAAGTCCTGCAAACGAAGTGACCAGCGGGCGAGTCGGCCCGTTGGGTTTTGACGAGACATGAGCCACCTGAGACTGTTGTGGTCAGTGAAGATAGTAACATGAACACCTTCAACATATGGGCGGAAGTGTTCCAGAGCCCATATCACAGCGAGGCACTCCTTCTCTGAAGTGCAGTAGGGGAGTTCAGCTTTGTGAAGGGAGCGACTAGCAAAAGCCACAACGTACTCACGACCCTTGTCATCCTTTTGCATCAACACTGCCCCAAGACCAATGTTACATGCATCGGCGTGAATGGAAAAGGGATGGTTGAAGTCTGGAAATGACAGGATTGGGGCTGATGTGACATGATCCTTCAAAGTGTCCATGGCCCTTCGACAGCTGTCGTCCCAGTGGAAAGCATTGTCCTTTCTGGTGATGGCGTGAAGAGGTTCAGCATGGTGGGCATAATTCTGAATGAAGCGTCGATAATAGCCAGTCAAGCCAAGGAACTGACGGACGTGTTTCACTGAGGTTGGGGTATCAAACTCCTTAACCGCCTTTACTTTGTCCGGATCGGGCTTAACACCTAATGATGTGATGCGGTACCCAAGAAAGGTGAATTCATCGAGGCAGAATTGGCACTTTTTGAGCTTCAATGACAAGCCAGCAGCCTGGAGTCTGCCCAGCACCTCCTCAAGATCCACTAAGTGCTGTTCAAAGGTAGGTGAGGCGATAACAATGTCATCCAGGTAGACCGCGCACGTTTTGCAAATGAGGCCAGCAAGCACAGAGTTCATGAGTCTCTGAAAAGTTGCAGGTGCGTTGCAGAGCCCAAAGGGCAGCACCCGAAACTGGAAGAGACCGCAGTGAGAGATGAAGGCAGTTTTAGGCTTCGAGTCCTCTGCTACAGCAACCTGCCAATAGCCTCGCGCTAAGTCCAATGTCGAGACAAACTTTCCTCTTGCCAGAAAGTCCAAAGACTCATCTACACGAGGCAGGGGATAAGAGTCTTTTCGGGTAACTTGATTGAGCCCTCGAAAGTCCACACAAAACCTTGGTTCCGTGGCCGCTCTATTTACAATGACTACAGGAGCTGCCCAAGGGCTTGTGGAAAGTTCAATGATGTTGTCCTTCAACATTTGTTGCACTTGTTCTTCAATCACACGTTTCTTAGCAGGTGACGTGCGATAGGGTGGGAGATTGACAGGTGTTGTATTGCCAGTCTCTATGGCGTGCTCAGTGAGAGCCGTTCGACCAAGTTGACCATCAAACAAGGAGCTAAACTTGCTGAGCAGATTTAGTAAAGCATCCTTGTTGTTCTCTGAGAGACTTGCTTCAGACAGTTTGGCTGTTAAGTCTGAGCGAACCAAGTCCAAAGACATCAGTGTTCCAGGTGAATGTGAGTAATCATTTTGAAGGTCCTCTTCATTGTCTGCGAGTGGGCAGGGGATGTCCTCAATGTAGACTGTTCTAGTGGGAATGTGAATAGAAACAGAAGCTCTTGCCATAAAATCCATTCCCAGAATGAAAGGAGAGGACAAATCTGGTATTATGGCAAAACGCTGGTAAAAGTTCTTGTTCATGACTCCAATATTGAGCCAAATAACACCAACAGGGATACAGGGAGCATTATTGGCGAGGTTAAGTGCAGGACCATTCCACTCACTTGTGTTTCTAGGGTAAGAGTCATTTACTTGAATGAGATCTGTTCGTACAGCCGAGAGGGAAGCACCTGTGTCGAGGGTTTGTCGAGGCATTGAAGTTCACTTTCGTTCTTAGTGGGGTATTCCAGTGGACTTGTGAAAAATTGTCTTCCAAGTGTCCAAGACTGTGTCCACCCTGTAGTGAATCGGGCGTGTGAGGCTCCGTTAGTAACTGGGGGAAGGTTGGCCTCTGTGAAATGTCCTCCCCCCCCCCGCCGTAGTTTCCCGACTGCCTGTATTGTGGCTGGGATGTGGTGCTGCTTAATTCCACCTTTTCATGGCCAGGGTCAGAGGGGCCAGGTGCTGGCAATGGCTGGACCGGGCCATGCCTAGCGGTGTTCGAGGCTCGTTGTGGCAAATGAGGTTGGGTGTTACAGTTTGGGCAGGTGCGTGTAGTGAACCCTGGCTGAGAGCATTTGAAGCAGTAAGGTTCAGGCTTATAGTTGTCTTTGCTACATAAAGCAGGCTGTGGTCTTTGTGGTCCAAGCACTAAGTGAAGCTCATGAGCGCGTAGCAGCAGGTCCATTACAGAAGTGACATTAGCTCCATACAGGGCAACTCTGTATTTTTCGAGAGCATGTTTACTAATTAGGTCAATTCTGTCTTTTTCAGGTGGGGGGCTCACTCAGCATGTGGGCGACAAAGGTTGGGAGCGGCTCGTCCTGAGCCTGAACACGATCCAAAATTCCTCTCAGGATGCGTTCTTGGTTGTCGGAGGGCAGAAAAACTGTCTTAAACAGTTGACAGAATTGAGCCCATGATGTGATGTGGGAGCTCAGTGCCTTGAACCATTTCCAGTAGGGGTGCAACGATGCACAAAATTCACGGTTCGGTTCGGTTCGATACTTTGGTGTCACGGTTCGATATTTTTTCGATACAAAAAAAAATGTTCATGCCTTTTTAATTTGTCATTTATTAAAATTATAAATATATATTTTAACACAAAAGTACAGTTTTTAAATTTAACCCTAACCCTTGTGCGTGTTGTTTTTTAGCTCGTCATATTGCAGCCACAGAAATTCTTTTGTCCATGAAACCATAAAGCTGCACTTTCTTTTTGCCTTATAGTCTGATTTGTCATAACTTCTCCGTTTTGTGGTAAGCTTTTCTTTGGCTGTCACTTCTTCACCCTGACCTGTCTTATTTGGCTCAGCAGAACTAAAATATATATCTGTCTGTGAAGGTTCTCAGTCATCCAGGTCATCGTAGTGAAATATATATCCTGCCGCACTCACATAAGCTCAGCGATTCTCTGCGCGATCAACCTCTCACATGTTTAAGCTGCGGGAGATTTCACTTGTCATGTTTGCATAGTAAGCTAACAATTAATAAGACGATGTCAGAGGAATTGGTGCACAAATTATCATCACTCACAGATCAGTGCTGTCGCTCTCTATACACAGTTCGCGCGATTGCAAAGTGAAAGCAAAAAAACAAGCGCAAATTCAAACACGATTTCAATATGTCACATATTGACAGTGGCTCACCCAATGACATAATTACCCAGCTACATTTCTGAAAGAATGCAAAAGCATTGACATATATTTTTCCTTCCTACAATAGCCCGACAGGCAGGGCAGAGATAGCCCCGGGACGTCGGGCTAGCAATATTGCGAGCCCTGTATCTGATTGAGGAATCACTCATCTTTGGAAAAGAGAGTTTATTACAGAGAAATGTCTCTTTCCAAAATAAAAGCTATACTATCCGCTTCTTCTGGGCTATATTCTCAGCAGCATATTAAACATATCAGGTCTCCATAAGGAGAATCCTGTGCTAACAGCTGTCTAAATGACTCGGCTAAAGTTTGTAGCATGCATGCTTGTTGTTTTTGTCTTTGCACTAGGATGATGTCGGTGTAAATGTGCAGTCATATTCGTTGTGTTCCCACTAGTGCTTTCAGGTTAATCTCGTTGAAATAACCTTAACGCCACAACACGGCAAATCTCCGTTAACGAGCTACCCTATACAGAGGGGCTAGACGGCCAACACGTTAACGAGCTAACTGCGCTAACACACTAGCTCCCACCCATGTAATTGAGCATTGCATGGCACATCCAACATACTGTTTTACTTTAGTCCATGACTCGCTTACCTTCAGGGTCATACGTCACATGAAAACCAAAATAATTCCAAACGCCAGATCTGAATGAGGGTGGGGAGGTCCACTTCTGTCTCGCTAGCTTGCCCTGCGCTCTTCCTTCTGACCATGCTGTCTGTGTTGAGTGCTCAGTGAATCTGCGTTCGACTACTCCGCCTAGGCTGCACTCTCGAGCCTAGGCGGAGTAGTCAAATGCAGATTCACTGAGCGCTCAACACAGACAGCATCGTCAGAAGGAAAGTTGATAAAATAAATTACAAATTTTGTATTGTTCTTTTTTTTTTCTCCCCTTTGGTTTTCTTTCTTTCTCTCCCCCTCTTTCTTTCATTCTTTCCCCCTGTCCTATCCCACAGTCATGTCTGTCCCGTTTGCAACTGAAAATAAAATAAATTCATAATTATAATAAAGGTCAATCAAATGGACCAATATGATGATCCACTTAAAATAAATCCTCTTGGCATCTTTCTTGGCCTCAAGACAACAATTCTGATGGCTATAGATCCAAACGGGACACAAAAAAAAAAAAAAAAAAAAATTGAAAAAAATTGTATTGTTCGATACATATGCGTACCGAACCGAAAGCACTGTATCGAACGGTTCAATATCGATACGAATATCGTTGCACCCCTAATTTCCAGGGCTCTTTTGCAAGAAAGTGTGGCAGTTCATTTAGCAATTGCCCATCAGTTAGGTTCAATGAGGCTTTGTATGTGCCAACTGCATTTAACCAGTCCTCAGGTTGCACTTTTCCGTCCCCAGCATACACAGGAGGCTCCAGCTTTGCGTGATGTAAAGCTGCCGCAATCACTCTGGAAGTGCTGCTGAGTTCAACTGAGTGAGATGGGAGGAAAGGATTTGTAGGTTGAAATGGGTTGCTGGGCAGGAACGGATTGGTACTGTTGGTGGGTTCAGTTTTGTCCATCACATGAACATGAGGTGTCGATGTGGCCATTGGGAAAACAGGAGACTGTGGGACTGCAGGAGGGGGAGAGTTCCCCGTTGTGAGTTGGTCCCACTGCCTTAGTAAACTGCTGTATGTTCAGTGAGTCACGTAAACAATCACTAAGCTTATTCACCTCAGTTCTTAACTCCACCACTTGTTGGCTAAGGCTAGGAGTCACATTTTCAACTATCTGGCACATAGGTAACGAGGTAAGTTCCATGTCTGAGTCAGAGTCGTCTGGGCAGTGTGCCATTGCGATTTCAAAAAAATTAAGCCGCTCCAGGGCACAGCGCAGTTATTGATATAGCAGTAAAAGAGTCAGTTAGGTCAGACTAGAAAGACAAAACTGCAAAAATGCGTTCAAGATTAAATTGAGAAAAACCACATATAAAATTTCGCCCAACAACTGAAATTAGACTGGAGTGATCAGAACCATGTTATTACAATAGCATGTCTGCAACACTAGAGCTCAATGCAAGATTAGTTTTAAGTTGTTTCGTTATACTGAGCCGAAGACCAGCACCAACGGTTGTAGTCGGCCAAGCTATCACTTACATGTGCTACAGTCAGTCTCAGCAGAGGGAAAGGGGAATGAAAAGCCAGCAGAAATGTTCATGTCCAGGCTCTCCACAGAAGAATTAATCCTTAGAAGACGAAACCAACAACAAATAACAAATCCACGGGGTCCATTCGCGTCGCGGAGTCAGCTTCTCTCTTTTTCTTTCTCCCAAGCGGAGCAGCGGCACATCACGGTATCCAGAAATTAGTCGGGTCCAACCTGAGCTGAGGCTGCGGCCATGGCTGGAGAAAACGTCCGAGCGTCCGCAAAACTGGGGGGATTTCCGAGACAGTTCACGTGCTAGAAGAGAAGAATCCTCGGCGGGATGCAAAAATCGTCTGAAGTCCAAGGGGAAAAAGTTCGGGCGCCAGTTGTAACGTGCAGTGGAGATGAAGCCAGCCGCAGTGTGCAGGTGGATAGCGAATGAGCAACAGCTTCTGACTTTCCAAAAAGTACTCATTTATTTACAATATCAAAAATAAAAGTGCTACCTCTACCACACATTACTAAAGAGCACACTAGTCCGCGTACACACGGGAGCATCCATTACAGGAGGAGTGCGAAGAAGAACAAAAAGGGGGTGACACCAGTCGTGAGACAGGAGGCGCCGCCATGTGGTGATACACTGCATTACAATAGCAACTGTTACAATATAAATATTGTTCTGAGAGGCTTTTTGTTGGTTGAGTCTGAAATTGATTGTATGTAAAATTCATATCCTTATAAAAAGGCAGAAATATGGTGTTTTATTAATAAACTTACATTTATGGATATAAAATAGCTAAAAGTATTAACAAATATTTTATAAAAAAAAAACATTTATCATTCTTCCTGGGGAACTTAAAGAAAAAGAATAAAACATTTTCCATCGTAAAGAAAACTCCCTTAAAATATGGACAATAACAAAACTGCTAAATTCTTCCAGAATCTCTGTGTAGAGGAACCAAAAGAGATGTGCCACAGTTTCTGGATGATCCCCACAGAAAGTTCAATTAGTATTTATGTCTCTTTTAAATGTTACCATATAGTGACTGGCTGGGTCACATTTATGAAGAATTTTATATGAGATTTCCTTCACCTTGTTCACAATTTGATATTTATGGGATCATCCAGACTGTCTTCCAGGTGATATCTGGAACATGTCGGTTCCAGTAAGATATTCTATATATGGGAGAGACATGATATCTTCTTGGAATAAACTACGTATTCTCTTATTGCTGTTACCAAGTTCCTGTGAAAAGCAGATTTTTCCCACTGCTGACTCAGCTGGATCAGGGAGAGTGACTGAGGCAGATATTGAGCTGTCAGTGTTTTTATATAACATTAAAGTCCCTGAGGGTATGGCACCAAGCACCATTGAGAATTCCCCAACACTGTTTGACAAGTTTGACGAGCATCTTGACTTTTGGTCTTTGGATATTAACAGTCCTGGGTATGTGACTTCTTGTTTAACAGAAATGTTACAGAGAGCATTTGCAGTGCAGCCTTTAATTGCTAGTAATTCACATTTTTTTAGATTTAGACATAAAGCAGATGCCTCAGAGAAATCACTAATAACACTAAGGGCTGGACGGATTTGATTTGCATTCTTCAAGAAGAGTGTGGTGTCATCAGCTAGCTGGCTGATGATGAGCTCCTTATCAGCTGTGCTGATTCCTTGTATAACAGGTCAAATCTCGGGGTGGAGTCTTAATCATTTTAATTGAGCTATTGCCATTCGTGTACAAGGTTTTGATAGCTTTACAGAAAAATGCCAAATTTTTCCAAAGAGTGGAAAATAAATTGATGTTCAATTGTATCAAAAGCCTTTTAAAAATCCAGGAAGAGAATGAAGCTATAGTCAGATACCAAATCAGAGTAATCAAGTAGATCTAAAACCAGTCTCATGTTCTTAGAAAGGTGTCTGTTTCTCATAAAGCCTGATTGTGTCTCATCCATAATTGTGTCCAAGAACTCTTTCATTCTGTTAGCAAGTACTAAAGCCATAATCTCATAGTCATCATTGAGCAGACAGATGGGTCTCCAATTATCAATAAGAAGTAAGTCTTTGTTTGGCTTTGGAATAAGTGTTATGAGACCCTGAGTAAGAGTAGGAGGGAGGATGTTATTCTCTACACTTCCTATGAAAAGCTGCAGTAAGAACGGAGCCAGGAGATTAGAAAATGATTCATAAAACTCTGCAGTTAAACCATCTGTGCCGGGAGATTTGTTGGCCTTAAGTGCAGAAATAGGATTACAAACGTCCTCCACAGTCAGAGGGCTGTCACAGTGACTTCTATCTTCCACAACAATAGTTTTTAGGTTTTTAATATTATTGAGAAACAGCGTTGAGACATATATATATATATATATATATTCTACTTTTCTAAATGATTGACTATTTCAATGGAGAACCTAAATGACACGGACCCGTGTTTGTTATTACATATCTCTATTTTGAATGTGACAAGTCTATCATTGCCTGTTATTCATAGGTATTAACAGAGTTTTTGGCCTTTTTTTCCTCTATAACAGTTAATTGACTCTTTACAGTGGCCTGCTATGGTTAATAATAACATGTTCAGTCATGAGTGAAATCAAAGCTTTTCTTCACTTTAGCATTTAACATTCCCAACAATATAATGTGATACCTTAATTAAAACACAGCTAATAAAACACAATTTTCTTAATGCAAACATCAGTGACTCAACATTAGCAACCAAAGGGTTCAGTCTGCAGCTCACACTCATGTGAAGCTACAGCCTCCCCCTTTAGTCTCTGTCATCCTTCTGCTCCTGCACAAACAAAGCAAGACAAAACCTCCACCCTTCTTCTACAGGCTGGGTGAATTGTTGTGGACATTCACTAATCCTAAAGTCGGCACCGTTTTTGTCTCAGTATCAAGTCAGTTAAACTTTTAGTCGTCAGTCCGTCACAGTCCAGTCACATGCATACATCCACACACATTCATACCAGATATTGCTGATAATGGAGTCTCACGCGCAGCCTATTCGAGCCTCCATCACCAGCAAGATGACGTCATCATTTTAAAGGAAAACAGCTCCTTGTTTTTGGACTGGATTGACTCGCTGCAAACCTTTTAGGCTCAGGACTTCTCATGTGATCAATGTCACATATAAGTGAATTTCTCCCAAGCCCATTATAATCATGGAGAAAAACACTTTGCGACTGTTTCCAGTAAGAATATTTTATAGCGCTTTAAAGTTCAACCTCTCAGGTCTGGATTAAAGAGCTGATTTGTTAAATCGGGAACTCACAAAATACCAAAATATCACCACCGGTGGATCACACCTCTCAGATGTTCTTATCTCAGTGCACTGTAACAAAAGCACAAACAAACGCAACCAATAAAATACTAATAAAGTAACAAATACTGGGGGCCATTGCAAACATGTCCAAGCATAAAACCATCTTTCTCTCTCTTAGAGAAAGAAAACAATCCAAACCTCACTGATAAAATCAACCTAGTGTCAAGCAAAACCCAAAAATCAACCAAAACTTCACCAGAAAGTTTTCCTCCCTCCCGGGACAATATTGTGCAGGAATACAGGCACCGTAACTCCTTTTGCACTGACAAAAACATGTTGGATTTACTTGATTCAATAGTGGACACTGGTTGCACACAAAGGTTTTGCTTTGGCAGAAACTTAAACAACTGAGTTAAATCAACACAACCTTTTCATATTCAGTAAACCTGCATGTTGTGTTCATAAAACACGATTGAAACATGTTCAGATGGAGTAAGTTGAGCTCCTGGAACATTTTAATCCTTCAATTGAAATTGAATGGGTCTACAACAACTACCATCCTCCTATCTCTATCCTGGTTGCAGCAGGGCTGGGAAATAACCCTGAAGTGATAGGTTACCAGGCAGGGTACACCCTGGACAGCTCACCAGTCTATCAGATAGAAACACACAGCCGTTTACATTCATGGATAATTTAGCCCAGGACCTTCTTACTGTGGAGCAACAGCACTAACCAGCATGCCAACAATGGAGGAAATACAGGAAAGCTATGATTTCCTGTATTTGAGGCAGAATTATTTTGTTCTTGCCCTTGACAGGTTAATCCACAATAAATAGCAACAGCATGCATGTGGTGTGTGTGTCGTTGTCTGCCTCTTATAACTCCAGTGATTTTCCTGTAGTTTGAAATCTTATGCAGTGTTGACACAATAATTTGTTGTAAACCAGGAAATTCCCAACTGTGGTAGAAAGCACAGCTTAGCCTGAGCAAATGTTCAAAGAAAAGTCGTCACTTCCTGATTTCTGCTTCACTGATAAATATTGTCACACTGGGGTTTTTGCAAATGATATCAGTGAGCACTGTGTGGCAGCTGGAGTCAGACAACTGAAGCTCCCACAATCAAGACCACAAACAGCTTTCAAAGGAGATTTGAAGCTTTTCTGGCAGCAAGCTTCATGATTTATGGGACTGGAACTGGAACAGAAACTACCTGATCACCAATGGTGAGCTGGCATGGAATTATTTTTATGACATTTTATCAAAGTTATAAATAAGCATGCCCATTAACACATAGTGAGTGAGCATGTTGTCTTCCCACGCAGTGAACAGCGGATGCTAATGTTTTTGTCACTTTTTACAGAGTCAAACTCAAAGTAAGGTCAGTGCTTCCACGCTTTAAACGCTGCACGCTCACACTCTCTCCACACTCGATAGATTATCCATTGTTCATCTGCACACAGCTGCGGTTTTAGTAACGCAGTAACGCAGCGTGCTTACGGGAAAGTAACAGTAATCTAATTACCTTTTTTGCAATAGTAATCCCTCACTTTACTCGTTTCTTGAAAAAAGTAATGGGATTACTGCCCATCTCTGGTTGGAGCTGTGCACTTGTGGGTTCCACCTTGTGTACACGTTTATCTTTGCTGTGTGTACTTGTACCTCTGAGTGGAAGCTGAACTCTTGAGTTCGAGTATCGAAGCATCAGCTGTGACGTTAAAGTCCAAACAGCTCGTTCATTTGACGTGCAAATGAACGAAGGTAACGCCGTTTTCATGTGGATGTGTCACTGAGACACTTTCCACATCCACAGCTCACAAAATGGGAAAACTATAGAAGTATAACAATGAAGAAGTTACTATGTTACGGGTCCCAAGGATGAAGACCTCGATGACAAATATGTTACCTGTAAAAGCAGGTGAAGAGCAGAGTAAGGAAGACACGATGCGTCTCTGCTTTCCTCCAGAACGTGTCTGAGTCTGATTTATTTCACACAAATAAATGCTATAAAACACTAAACATGAGCTTTCAATATACTGTTCAGCTGGTTCCTCATTCACATCAATGACATTTACTTATTTCACAACATCAGTGAAATATACTCTTTTTAACTGGTTCAGTTTCTCAAGTTCACACTTCTTTCCATAACAGCTACATCCTTTTATCATATCAATAAACACATCACATTGTCTTCTGCAGTGTCTTACTGGCTAAACAGTTCTATTCAATAACAGCATTGGTAAATACATTACATTTGTTCCCTCCAGTAATTTACTGGCAAAATCACTATTTAGTGCATCATGAAACACAGCTTGTTGAATCAACCCATGAATGCCTCTGTTAGCTACACAGAGTTGCTCAGAGTGCTTGTGTTACACTAGCTAATCTACTCAGTCACTTTAACAGAACTATTAACATTCACATCTCACAGAACTGATTTGATTGGAGCATTACAACACGTTTGCACAGAGCATAGGAGCGCACTGACTCTGCTTCACGAGCGCTCCACCTAACGAGCGGGCTCGCGGTGCGGTCGCGCGGGACACTCCTCTGGTTTTCTCCCGTGTTTACATATAAATAACTTTGGCGGACCGCCTTAACTCTCCCATTCACATTAACGTGGGTAACCATGGTGACAATAAACAACATTTTCGGTGCGAGCACCGTGTACCGACCTGTAAAAGCAGGTGAAGAGCAGAGTAAGGAAGACACGATGCGTCTCTGCTTTCCTCCAGAACGTGTCTGAGGAAGCAGCGGAAGGTGGGCTCCACTTACTGCTCCCCGAAACCCCGGAGCAAGCACCAAAGTTCCGCCCTCACTGCTTTCTAACATAAAATGAATCCCTGTTACATGGATTTTCTATCCTCTTAAAGAAACTGAAAATAAATACATATAGCAATGAAAAATGTCCCGTTACATGAGTGTTTTACACAAAATAATATTCATGTGGTCATTCCCTCACAGGGGTGCCACAACTACACTGCTGTTTTGACAGAGACACAGTGTGTTTATCTAACTTGGCTGAAGCCAAAGTTCTCCAGACAAATTCAGTCTGTTTCTGCCAAGTGTGAACTCACTGGATGAGCGCCAGATACACAGAATCAAAAAGGGATAAATTACTTTTCTTATGTCATGTTCCTGTCACAAACTGGCTCAAGGAGAGGGGAAGCAGGAGTCCACAGATGAAATGTTCCTATAAATAAAGTGGAATTTATTCAAACTTTACCAAAACTTCAACACATCAAATACAAGCAGTTCAGCAGGGAGTGGATGTGTGTTGCATGTGCCAGGTGGATGCAGAGAGAGGCCAGGGCCACGTTCAAACCTGAACACGCTGCACAGTGTTTTCTTCCATTTGTTAGGGATGCATGAAATGCTTCCTTGAAAGGATGTGTGCAGTCACCAGTGGGCGTGGAAGCATGTGCGCCCTCATTTGGTGGGTGTGCAAGAAAAGTCATCCTGTCACACAGCAATGCCTACATAAATCACACCACTCTGCTTAAAATAATAATGTTTAGTGAAGCAGGTGAAGCAAAGGGCTGCTTTTAATAGGCTGGGAGACCCAGGTGTGCTGCTTTAGCTGCTGAGCCTCTTATGACAGAACAGCGGAGAGTGGTAAGAAGGGAGGAGGGGGTCTGGCTGTGTTTGTGAACGATAGATGGTGTAACTCTGGGCATTTCTCTATCAAAGAGACGCTACGCTGTAAGGACATTGAGCTTACATTACATTACATTTTATTTATGTAATGAACACATTTTGAGCTCTTAAAGAAATATAACAAAGGAAAGCTGAACTCCAATGATCCATGTAGCAAACACAAACTGTTATATCGCCTTTGGGCTTTTGGAGCCTTGACCTGACTTTTAAAAAAAGCGCCTTCATGCAAACATCGTCGGGTCTGCCGTGATATGTTTACAACGGGACTTCTGCTCCTGAACCTCTGCGCACAGCGTCTGCAGGTCGGGGCTGTACGAAGTCACTTTATCTCTACAGGACTGTAAGCTGTCGTCTGTGAGGCGTGAGCGTGTTTGTTTGAACACAGTTCACGGTGGAGAACAGCTGCTGACATAATGTGGATCCCAAGATCCATAACTGGCCTACCTGGGGCTGAAAGTCTCCATAAATGCAGGCGTTTCGGCGGCTACACCGGCTTCCACGAGTGTGACGCTTATTTTGAGAAAATAATAGAATATAAATGTATTTTTATATTTCAATATCACAATAATCTTCCAATGTAGAACTACAAGTTAAAAAAGAAGTAACATAAATCAAATCCACTTCAGCTAAATACTTCTCATTTATTTCCATCTTACATGCTGTGACTGCAGCCATTCCCACATCTCTGTGAATGGGACTCATGGACATGGATCAGTGGTTGTTGATCAATGGTCCTGAGAATCTGCATAATTAAGATGAAGGAACGGAGCTCCCAGCCCATCGTTCCTGCAGCTGCTTTCAGTCTTTATGCAAATGTCCTGTTTGTAAGACTGAAACCTGCAGCTGAGACTGAAGACGTCACCTGATGATGACGACACGTTTCTCCCACAAAACGCTGCGTCCAGATGAACAGAAGCAACAGACTCACTTTCCTGGATGATTGAGATGCATCAAGACTTCATTGTGTGTTACTTCTCATTCAGCACAGACACATTATTCCTGTTAGGTCATGTCAGCTGTCACTCAGTACAAGCACAACTGTGAACAACACAAACTTCTCTTCAATGTGTCACAGAAACACTAAGTGTGAGAGCCTGTATGACACACAGGACAGACTGTAAGCTCTGCTGGCTGCACAGCACTTTGTAGCAGTTTTCCAACATGTCCTCCACCCGTGATGTCAGTGGTGGGACCCCAGTCACAGCACTCAGCACCACCTCCTTTAAATGGATTTTATAGCAGTTCCTCCCGTTACTCGGTGCAACGCTTCTTAAATGTGTTTTTGCAGGATAAAACACAGCAGGTGGTGTAGAGAGGACGTCAGCTGACGGAGCAGAGGGAGGCAGACTGTGGATAAATGACAGAGTGAGAGGAGAGCAACCATGACAGAAGCACAGGTGTGGCAGATAGAAGTGGCTTTATAGACACTTATTGTCAGTCCTCGTGCATGCTGTGGAAATAAGTGTCTGTGTCATGAGGTGACATGTGAGCTTATCTTTGGTCAATAAAGCTGAACGACCAGTTTTCACTTTGCTTGTTACGCTTGTTTAGTGACGTCTGGGTTTCTGTGGAGCCCGAATTTTGATGAGTTCTGGTGAAATCATCTGAGATCATCTGAGCATCGGTGAAGAGTCAGCAGAGAAAGTGTGGGACAGAAGTTTGCTTTGGACACATGGACTGAAATCAAAAAGTAACAAACAGGATTTCCAATGGACAGTATGGAGAAGTGAAAGTACACAAAGGCTGTGCTGGAACACGTGTGTTACACTTTTTGACAGCTGAGAACAAAACACAATATTTTGCATCATCTCTGCAGTGTCTCTTCTTTCCTCTGCTGTTGTGCTTTTAGCTCCAAACTGTTTCAAATGGTTTGTCAGCAAGCTGACCTCTGACCTCTGCAGTACTAACTCCTGACCCGTACAAAGAGCGGGCGTTTCTGACCTTTGACCTGCAGCTGTATGTCTCTCAGTCTCAGTTCTTCTCTCCGTCACTGATGGAGCAGGTGTAGTTGCTGCTGACAGTCAGTCGTTTGTTTTCTCAGAGTGAGGCTGAAGTCTGAACTGTTCAGAGCATCAGGTCTCATCAACGTGCGCTGCTGTAACGCCGCTTTGTCCTCTGAGATCACCAGGTATGAAACCTGAGTGCTGACAGAGCAGCATGTTCCCCCTCATTCACCTCCACCACCACAGCCAAGGCATGCTGGGAAACTGAGGACACACAGACGGAGAACTGAAGTGTCTGCTGTGTGTTCATCTCAGAGTCCTCACAGGTGACACATTAGCTCCAGAACACCAAGCCAGGTGTTTGAAGCCTGACAGGGATTCTTCCCATCCAGAGGGAGGATTTAGCTGCACAACAATGAACATTAGTGTGTAGTTTAGAAACACAGACTGAGCCTGCACTGCATCTAGTGAAGAAAAGTGTTACTGCCAGAGAACGAGGCTCCTTTAAAGCAGCTGATATTAAGGTTGAAAAATCAACAATAAGCTGATGTAATCAACGTTTCACAAAATGGTCAGCAGCTAAAATCTGGAGCCGTTCTTTGGTGGTAATTAACAGTTTGTTCTTGTTAGCTAATTATGTCATTAAAGGTAGCAGCAGAAGCCTTGTGTTGAAAGCCCATTCACTCACACATTCACACAGTATGTGTGTGTCTGTGTTACACTGTGGACATCCCTTCTGTTGGAGCGCCATCTTGTGGCAGGTTTAAGAAATGTTCTTCTTGTAAATCCAAACTGATGCACCTCCATAGCAGACTGTGGAGGCTTTCAGTGACATGAAGACTTGATTTATACTGTCATATTCTCCTGTTACACAAAGCACAGCACGCTGAACATGGATGAACTGAAACTCCCAGCATCTGACTGAGGAAAAGCACAAATCATTCTCACACTGACTCCTGCTTGATTTTAGATTTGCTTTCAAATCCTCACACTTTCATATGAAGCACTAAATGGGCTCCAGACTGTTTATCTCAGCTTCCTGTCAAACACACTGCTGCTCACACCGAGGCTCAGTTTACTCCTCCAGCCTGGCTTAACCTGCTGTCTGTTAAAAACAGTCCCACACTCCTCTGTTTAATCCTTCTGATCAGACTCTTTGATTTTGTATTGTTTTTACCTGAAGTTGTGTTTTTGACATGGTTCTGTCTGTGAAATAAAGCTCACACACACACTGCTACAGTCCTTCATACACTTAGAAACGAAGCTGCTCCTTTCCTCAGTGCTGACACATAAAGAAGAGTTGCTTTTATATCCAACACGTCTCTGTTCCAGAAAACAGCTTCAGCAGCCTCTGAGTCTGAACTTGGAGTTGGTTATAAGCCACAGGCCTGTGTGCACAGCAATGAGGAAATATAATGCAGTAAGTGAAACATGGATGTGTGGAACAGATTATCCCAAAGGTTGATTCTGTTCATCTGGACGTTCTCAGTGAAACATTTGGTCTCTCGGTCAGGTGACTCCTTTAGTCTCAGCTGACTGCAGCTTTCCAAACCTTTGTCACTGGATCACTCACTTCATCTCCAACGTGTCCCTGACACAGACAGCTGGAGCCGTTACAGCAAAATCATTGATCATCGTTTTTAGAACATTAGCTGGTGTTGGTGGGCAGGCTAGCAGTGCTAATTGTTAGCACTAGTTCTGCTGCTCTCCCTTTGTCTCTGTTATTGTTGGTCTTTAGTGAACAATAGAAAGTGTCTTCATGAGACTGTTGCCTAATGTTCAAATGTAGATAACACCACCTGCACCAACCTGTTACACAGCACAACCCTCTGGTGTAGCTTTGCCCATACGGTAAAAAAATATATTTTAAAATACATTTTAAAATATATTTATATATTTAAAATGTATTTTAGCACATATATTTTTTGGCCATTTTTTGTATATTTTGAAATATATTAATAAAATATATTTCAAAATACAATTTAAATGTATTTAAAATCATTCAAAAAAATATAAATTTAACCCCGTCATATATTTCTAAGAAAACACATTCACATGTAACATCTGAAAGAAATCTTTATTTGATGTTTAAAACATACATATAGCATATCAATCAAGCAAGGAATATTCATTTTATAAGTTTATTCTCATTACATACTTAAACATTCTAAAAGAAACACACACACATATACATATATGTGTGTATATATATATATATATATATATATATATATATATATATATATATATATATATATATATATATATATATATATATATATATATTGTGGCGTGGGTGTGGTCCTTGGCCAGCTGCAGAGGAGGCGTGACGCAGTGAGCTCCCGGGGCGGCGCAGGGGCGGGGTGAACAGGTGTGCTGGGATCTGACAGTGATTGTGTCTCTTTATATGTTGGCAGTGACAGACGGAGACGGAGGTGACAGCAGAGAAAGAGAGCGCGGAGTATATGTGTCCACGTACAACCCCGAGTTTAATAAAAAGTTCTGCATTGTCAAAGTCGCTCCGGCTGGTATTTCTTGGGTCCACCGTTACATATATATATATATATATATATATATATATATATATATATATATATATATATATATATATACATATATATATACACACACAGTCTCAGTTCCCCCAGCTTTCACTGCAATCCTCAAAGCCCTTCTGGACACGCTGGGAAACCCCTTCCTTACCCCCACTGTAACAAACAAAAGTCACAGTTCTATTACTTTTATCAGAGTTAAAATAAAAATGTGATTTATGTTAGCTGGCTTCATTTAGCAAACAGATATTTCTGTTTATACAGATACAGATATTAATACAGATATATTTTACGCATAATTTACCTCTTTTTTTTTCCTAGATGGGAAGTCTATCCAGTTCACATTACAGTAATGCTAACACCCCTTTTGGTCGTCTCTCCTTACCTTCCAGCATTCATAAATCTGTTGACCTTCTTTGTCTGAGACCAACCACTACAATGCATCATCACCTATTTGTATTGGTAACTTACTTTACAACCTATTTTAATGGTTGCAAAGTAAGTTACTTGTGGTGTATGCAATTTTAGATACACAGAAAGTCTTCACTTACTATATATGGCTGTCATAGTGTCCTTATCAAGGGCAGTTCTTCACTCTGCGCCGATGTCCGTTTTGCTCTGTCCTCCTATAAAAAGCATGAACATTTGAGTGTTTGACTAGTTTTAGATTTCCAAAAATTTGATATTTGTACAACTAAACATTTGAACTACAATTATATGCTATTGAGCGATACTTTTATGGGTAATTTTTGGTAAAGAAACTGGTGACAGAGTTGTAGGCTTTTTAAAGTACTATTAGCTAACCATTTGAACTGACTTTCAAAGCTGATTACCTTTTAAATTGCTGTGGATCAAAACCTCCAGTGGGAAGGCGGCCATTAGAAGAACACGCACCATTGAACCTGAAAATAACAAAAACAAACAAAAAACAGAACAATATATAAGAGTCCGGTAGGGTAATAAATCTCTTCTGAAGAAATATAGTTCATTTTGGGTGAAAAACAAAACATTCCTCTAAAATATATATACTGACATCAGCAATCAACATCATGATTGTAATTATTTCCTTTTTAGTACATCTACTGCTGTTTGCATGTGTCAAGCACTACGACTGTATCTATGCATATAAATTCACCATATATATCCAGCAAAAATGTTTTGTTATAGTCAAAAGGAAAACAAACAAAGGCATTCAATCAGAGGTGAGAAATTAATTGGGAATATGAATTATAGGTGAACTATTCTTTACCTACTAGCAATCAAGCTTCTTTAACCAAGAAGCTTGAAATATTTGAATGTAAAATAAAATAAATAAATAAATAATAATAAAAATAACATGATGTAATTAAAATGCACAACTTACATTAAGGAAATCTGCATTTGTATCCACAGGCTAAAAGTAAAACAGTAAATGTGTTAGTAATAGTACAGGTATTTGTAAAAAAAAAAAAAAGAGGCAGTAACTGTGACGCTTCTAGTGGGATGCTAAATGCAGAGATTTATATTTACAGTATAATACTGCATGTACGGGTAGCTGTGTTGTGAACTGTAACTGAATATTAGAGAATCTCAGAGAAATTAAATGTATATATTTTTTGAATTTATCAATCATAAAACCGTCTGTTTTGAAGGCCTGTTACGATAACGACTTTTTGTTGGTCGGTATATTGCACCATAAACAATTGCGACAAGTTATGTCATTGTCATTTTAAGACCATTTTATGTCTTTGAATGTATAATCATAATATAACACCATAATAATGCAAGATCTACACACTTTCAATTGACAAACCGACATCTAATTCTTAAAGTATTTAGATCATTGAAATTAGGAATCAAAATATTAGATACCTTAAAAACTTGAATAAATAGTAAGTTTTCTAACAAATAGAAAACAATGATATTTAATGTTATTGTTTTGTTATCATTATATTTTATTTTTGTAAATATAATGGCAGATAAATTACATCATCAACAATTATTGAGGTCATGTACATGTACTGTGTGTTAAGTCGATATATCGATTATTGTGATAGGCCTACTGTTTTGGTATCATAACGAGCTTGTCAAACATGCATGACCACTAAACAATGTCTAAGCAGTAGTACTGGTCTGAATGACAACAAACATAACTAGTGTTTTGGAAAATCTGTTAGAAAACAGTTATTTCAATAATTATGATTAGCATGTGACACAGACACCGCATAAAAAACCACAACAACAAATACTTACTTTAGGAGGATGGGGGAGGGCAGCATGAGGTTGAGACTTTGACATCTGTAAAAAACAAATTCATGTATTACAAACAAGTCACTTAAAAATACATTAATGTGGCAGACTGTTCCCTGTTCAGATGCAGTGTATAAGTACAATCAGGGCTGTCACAACAATGGGGTGGGGCCAAGTGGCTGCAACCCTAGGTACAATGTGCAGGTATATATAATTACATATAATATATGTGAATAAAGCAAGAATCTGTTTAGGTTAGTCACTGTGCTGACTGATGTTTGCTAGGTTTATATGATTGCAAACTGCACAAAAACAACAACAGCAACAACATTAATGACAATGACAAACAAAATTACTTACATTTATGTAAATCTCACATTAGGAAGATCTGCATTCGATTTCATGGGCTGAAATAAATAGGCAGAAACATTACTGCTAAAAAAAATAAAAAAACAAAAACTCTAAAAAGCCTAAAAATGACTTAAAAAGCAAGGAAATGTGGAACATTGTAATTAGCGAACATTAATAAAGCATAACTGTTCTTTGTTTCTAACCTTGGTAAGTACTCTGTAGCCAGAAGGAGAGGTAGGATTTCTGTGAAAGCCAAATTAAATGTGAATAGGCTTTGATAGTTATTGAGAAGGCAGAATAATAAGAAAAGGCAAAAGTACGTCACAATATAATTAATTAAGTTACATATTTTGATTACCAAATTATGGAAGCGTGGAGCTGCCACCCAGGCAAAAGAAAAATAGAGCTATATCACGTTATGACGTGAAATGTTTATTGTTCTAACATTATGCTTTTCATGTTTGTATAATACAGTGGTTCTTAACCTTGTTGGAGGTACCGAACCCCACCAGTTTCATATGCGCATTCATTGAACCCCTCTTTAGTGAAAAATAAAGTATGTTTTTTTTTTCAAATTAGACGTAGATATGTTTTTTACTGGTGCACAAAATGAGCCGTGCACGTCACAGCGGAGGCTCTGCCGAACCCCTGAGACCAACTCACCGAACCCCTAGGGTTCGATCGAACCCAGGTTAAGAACCACTGGTATAATATAATATCACATTATTATAATATACATAATTGTCACGTTCGCACAATATTGTACGGACGTGATAATTATGTACATTTTTCGTACAATGTTGTTCAAACATGTTGTTCAAACATGATAGTATATTGTTAGAACGATAAACTTTTCACGTTATAACGTGATATACTTATATTTCTCTTTTGCCTGGGTGGCAGCTCTACGCTTCCGTTCCAAATACACGAGAATAAAGTAATATTATATGGGAAAAGGCACCTGCTAGCTTGATGATGGAGGCTTCTTAGACTGGCCACCCGCCTTGGCTTCTTGTCGCCACTCCATGAAATAAAGGTCCGTTTCCTCCATGCCGGCTAATTATTCATCCTCATTAAAATCTCGTATATGTTCAGTTGGCAGAATTGAGAATTTTACATCTTCCAACCACTTAATTAACGCGAACATAATCGGCTTGTTTCTTCCCGTCTCCTGTATCCGGCCGTTCCTCTCGCTGTCAGATTTCGCGCCTCAGAGACGTCGTTATTTTTCAAAAAAAAAAAAAAAAGAAGAAAGAAAGAAATAGCAACAACTACTAAAGAGAGTTTTTGCACGTTCATTGCACATTTGTGGGAATGTTTAAATATTTAATTTTTATTAATTACTTTTCATTATATCTTTATTTTTTAAACCACCGTGGCAATGCGCATGCGCATACACTCCTGCACGCAAAGGGCTTTGGAGTTGACGTAATGTCGCAATGCATTGTGGGAGCGCAGCACCATCTTGGCAGGTCACGAATCAAAACAAGTTTGCTACGAACCATTCTGAAACGTAGCTCAAAAGAAAATGACGGTATAGAGACAGATTCTGTCCAGATGCAAAGAGACGGTACTTGATTGTTGAAATGTGGACCCGTATGAAATATAGCCGTGGAGTAGAAACCCTGAAGACCAAACCGCTATTGACTTAGCATGATCTACTCTCATACCTTGTCTGTGGAGTCAGAGCATACACGGCGCACCAATTTCGCAATTATAAATCTCTGGAGGCGCACATCCAATTCACCAAGGACTGGGTACAAGATTTGGCTATTTTTAAGCCTCCACGTTGTGAGTACGCCGTCATTCAAGCAAAGGTAAGTCAGCTTGAGTACTGCGAGTAAAATGCGTTTGATTCCCCCCAACATTCAAATTAGTGCTAGCAAAAATTCATTCGTGAGGGGGAAATTACAGTGAGAACATGTAGAGGCTCTGTTAGAGGGATAACATAGTGAGTTCAGTGCATTGATGTGACATTGTCCTGAAGGATTTAGTTATTCTTTATGGTTAAAGAAATTGCCCTAATTAATTCATATTTATTATAAATAATCCTAATTACACATCTTGCTTCCTTGTTTGTGTCCTGTGTCACTAAAAATACATTCTGTTTTAGTTTTATACATTGATTAATGACCTGCAGAATCTGCTTGTCATATTAGGTGTCCATAATTGTCACTTAAAGTTGAACTTTATGTTTTCTCCCTCTTGAAAGTGATTACATCCTTGCATTACATACTTTAGGTTCATTTTTTGCTGATAGGTTTCTAAAAAGAAACATGCAGATTTAGAATATAACATGCAGCGTTCTATAGATGGATACATAAAAACACTTTATTTGTTACATTTATGATAAATGGATTTGAAAGTAAATAAAACACATTTGTGTCGGCCTTGGCTCATAGTTCTTGTCTTTAAATGAACTTTGTCTGTGTGTGCTTCAGGTCCTGCACTCTTAAAAACTGAATTGCAGCATTGCAGCCACAGGTCATTGTGAGCATCACAGGGAAGGTTGAAGCCGCCCACTGCAGCTGTATGGCTAGAGTCGTGGAGACTTGCAGCCATGTCACTGCTCTTCTGTTTAATGTAGAAGCAACAGTGAGGATCTGTGGCACAAGGACTGTTACAGATGAACCTGCATACTGGGTTTTGCTGGGTAATATGACCAAGATACAGCCAGAGGTTGGCCATAAGATAGACTTCTCCTCTTCAGCTGCCCAAAAAAAAGGTTCTTGATCAAAACATAAACAGACCATTCGTTGTGACAGGTAAAAGAAGCCGTCCTCAAAAAAGAAAGGTTCCACCTGCTACTGTGGAGGAGTTGGATCAACTGATGGGACAATATTTTTCCAAGCATAGTTCTGTTCTGAATAACCCATAATGTTTTAATTTAGGGGGCCATGTAAATACTTTGCATTTACTGAATATGTACTTACTAAATACCACTGTTCAAAAGTTGAATAAAGAAACAAAGAAATGTTTGCCTATTTTTAATTAAAAGCACTTTGTCGAACATCACATCAGTTACAATGTAGAAAAAATGTTATGTATAGTTTACAAATGACAAAATGTTCACATAAAATCATGACAGCATTTGTATAATATCACCCACTGCTAGCATTCTGTAATTTACTGTCTCTTTTGAAAACTTATCACTTATCACATGGAGAAACCTTTGGAATGCAAGCATGCTGATCCACACAGGTATGCACACAGGTGTACACATGGGTATTCACAGACGCGGACTACAGCTTTCTTGGCTGCTGCCTCAAAGCACACTGTGCGCTGTCTATCCTGCGTGCTGCACAATATCGTTTATTATTTAGTAACTATTGATATCTATGGCTAGCTAGTTTATTGTGATGGTGCTTTTTTTTCTATTATTATGTTGCTCTTTGTTGTTTGCTGTCTCCTCTGTTTTGTTTGTTTTTCTCCATACAGGTGACCCAGGAGTTTTTTTTTGTTGTTTGTTTTTTTTTCTCTCTTCCCCCCTTCTCACCGTCTCTTCTCCCCTTTGGTTTTCTTTCTTTCTCTCCCTCTCTTTCTTTCATTCTTTCCCCCTGTCCTGTCCCACAGTTATGTCTGTCCCGTTTGCAACTGAAAATAAAATAAATTCATAATTATAATAAAGGTCAATCAAATGGACCAATATGGCAAGGCCATGATGATCCACTTGGTAAAATAAATCCGCTTGCCATCTTTCTTGGCCTCAAGACAACAATTCTGATGGCTATAGATCCAAACGGGACAAAAAAATAAAAAAATAAAGTAGTCTCAGAATAGTGAATTAAACCAACATTTATTGTTGATTTTTTTTTAACAAGAAAAACATTTTTCAACTGAATAAAAACAATGCCAATAACCAAAATAAATAGAAGCGTACATGAAAACTACACAGTCCTTCACCTTTCTGTCTGATTTTTTTAAGGAAAACAGTTTTTCATTCCACTAAAAACAGGACAAACCCACCAGCATGAACATTAAATAAACTATTACATGTAAAACAAAACTCATTTACAAAATGTAATAATTATCAGTGGGTCCCAGGAAATAGAATGTGACATGGGATTTAGATTTCCGTTACCAGGATGGTCGGGTTCAGCGTAGTCTTTATCACCACCTGTCAAAGACACATCATCAATATTCATGTTTGCTCAGGTTATTCACTTGTTCACATCTGTCTGAGATCATTCATACTGTTGTATGGATGTGTGTACAGTATGTATATAATTATCAGCTATGTAAAAGATATTATCATCTCTGTTCTTACCTAGTTGGAAGTCCTCCATTCAAACTCAGAGAGCCGCTGGAGGAAGGTGGTGATCCGAGGGCTGATTCTTGTAACCTTCCTCTTTACGACACGACCTGTCTTGCGGCTTGTACCAAGTTTTGCAGGGCATTTTGTTCCCATGTCTGGATTGATCCTCACAAAGAACCTTTTAACGGAAAAAAGGCTGCTTTAATTTCAAAATTAAAACATACGTTACAGCAATCACCTATATGTTTCTGCAACTGTAAAAAGAGAAGGCGAAAAAAAAAAAGAAGAAAAAAAAAAAAAAAAAAGAAAAGTTATCACTACATAAACAGCACAAGACTTAAAAGTATTTAACAAGAGCATTTTTCCCTGGTTTTACTACCACACTGGGGCACATGTTCACCAAAACGCAGCAAACCTTTGCCATCTTATCCAGGAAGGTCACCTTTTTACCCTCACATGGAAGAAGTAATCTGATTGGCATGGTGGTATGTAGCATGTAGTTTGAAGCAGGGATTTCGTAGTGCCCCATGTGTAGTGTTGGAACCCAGTCAGGATTTGTTTCATTCATTTCATAGGCTGGTTTGTTGCAATAATGCCAAATAATTAGCAACTCTATAAATAGAAGGTAGTTCTGCATGTTTGTTCTAAGTTTGTGCTATGATCTCAGAGCGCATTGAAAATAAAATTAACAGGCTATAAAGAATAATATGAACTTATTTAGAACTTACCTGAATGAAAATACTGGAGCACACCAACAGATATCTGTGGCTGGTAGAGAACTGAATATCAGCTCGTCTCGCAGCTGCTATCCAGGCTAGACGCCTTCTTTTGGTAACATCCAACACATAAGCTCCCTCATGATGCTTCCAGGTGAGGAAACAATGAAAAGAGAGCCTGTTTTCAAGCTTATTCCTTTGTCGGTAGTGCAATCTAACATTACAACCGACCACACAGCAAGCATTTGTTTGGCCTGCTAATATGGCGCCTTGACCAAAAATCCTGGCTACGCCCCATCCCGTAAGATCACGCTCCAGAGCCCTATTAACGTACGGATCTAGAAAGAAGACGCTGCATTTTTAACTCTGAGGGAGATGGAGAATGAGCCTATTTCCAAAACAGTGGAGTGTGTTCATTTAAGTACTAAATTGTATATATTGTCAAAAACTAAAGTGTACATAGCAGTTGTTGTATCTTGTTTACTGTATCACTGACAGATAATTTCAAAGTCAATGAACGCTACATTATAGTGAGATATTGTGTAATGTGAAATACTGTAAGCAAATGAATAAACAACCTAATTCGTGATAGACCTTTGACTCTGTTTTGTTTGAATCCAACTGTTTTTTGCAGATGTGCATAAAACATGTTACTTTTAGTATTGTTATCATTATCATCATTATTGCACTAAATATATTTTAAATAAAGGATACTTTGATATACATTCTACTGTAAGGTTGGAAATGTATTTTCTTCACCCTAAAATATGTTTTGAAATGTATTTTGGTTTGAAAGAAATATATTTTCAATTTCAAAAATATATTTTTTTGGAGCATCACAAATACAAAATATATTTACCATATATTTGAAATATATTTTGGCCAGGAAAAATGTATTTTTTTACCGTATGGGTTTGCTGCTGCTGACTTTGAAAATCACACCAAACATGGAATCAAATATATCGACTCAGCTTAGACTACAGAGAAGCTCGGCACTGCTCACAAAACTCAACACAAAAGGCTTTTTAAAGACAACAATCACTTTGACAGACACACAAACACGACTGAGTACAGAGGAGCTGCTGGTTTGAAGCCACAGAAATGTTCAAATGTTTAAACACACTGCAGCATTGCAGCCGTGATGCATTTGTGCTGCTAAGGCCACACACATCAGCTGCCTTACATTTTAGCACCAGTTCATCTCTGACCATGGCAGCACAGTCTTTCCAGTACAGTGATGTTGGTGGGGACAGTGGGGACTGATTGTTCATTGGCTGTAAGCCGGTCACATGGACGTTTAACTGGTGCTTTGGTTGCTCTGTAGTCTGTTGTGCCTGTGAGCTGCTCCTAAAATGAGACAGATTATAATTGTCACCATTCTGTTAATGACTCTTATTATGTGCGCTCTCCTCCACTGTCACACTAAACACATTAAACCTTTATTTTGGTGTAAAGTCAGGATTTATTGGCTCTTCTTAAAAGCGTCATGAAGTGCAAAACTCAGCAAACATTATACAAAAGTAGATTTAGAAGCTGAACAGAAAACATTTAAAGTGACAGTCAGCACAAATCCAGCTGACATCTCCATCCAACCCAAGTCTTCATTTAAAGTCATTATAACTGTGACACACGTTTGTTACAGTATTAATCCTGCCTGATGCTGCAGGGCCAACATCATGAAACAGGCTCAGCATTTATTTCCATTATGAAACTTTATCATTAAAAACAAACCATTGTTCTGCAGTCGTCCCAGGACTGTCGGTCAAACGTTCTCTCCACATGTTTAAGGCTGAGCTCACTTTATCGTCTGCCTGAAGGAGGGAAGCAGATGTTACTAAACATCACAATAAAACATATGAAATGGGTGCACATGAGGAACGTCTGCACTGTTAAAGCCATGCAAACATCTTCACACATGAAGCAGCAACACCTCTCAGTTTAGCAGCAGCTGGTAAAAGCCACAGTGATCCTGGAGCCTCCCTGAAGGACTCGTTCATCAGTAACTGTCAGGAGGACGATTAAACCTTCTGCACACGTCCTGTAGTTACACACTCGGGAGGAAAGACGACGTCCTCGCTCTGCAACATGATCTGTGTTTCATCCAGGACGCTCAAACACAGACTGGTCTCCAAATATTAGACGCACTGGTTCTTCATGCGTTTCTACCTGAGCACTCAGAGTCATTTCTACAACAGGCCTCCTTCACCTGCTGGTGCCTCTGTTTCTGTGTTTGGCTGTTTCCATCAGTGCCTGATGTTTGTGATCTTTGATCTGTTCTGAAGTCTCTCTTTGTGACACAAATGTTGTTTGGCTTCTTTTGCAAACAAGGCAAAAGAACTTTAATGGATTCATTTGCTGATCTTACTGTTCTGATGCAAAGCCGTCCTTTCAACGCTTTAGAAAGAAAATCAAACAATGTTTTTAAAACTTTCCCAAAATGTAAAAGCTATTAAAACCATAAACTTCTGCTCCTTGATCATGTGATTCTTCTTCTAGACTGTCTGTAATTGTTATTGCTGATTGTCAATAAAGTTGTTTTTTATAAGTTATGTTGTAAAGGAAGCTTGTGGCGAGGGAGGAGGGGCGACTAAAAGCAGGTTCATATAGTGGGAAAGTCCTCAGGTCATGTGAGGATATTTACTGATGCGTCAACACTGTCAGATAAAAGAACGGCTGCTGCATTTGTTCTCCCACAAATAAGTTTGGTGATGAGTAAAAGAATTACAGATGATGTGGCAGTTTATACTGGGAGCTGGTAGTGATGTTACTGGCTTGAACTGGGTGGAGGACGCACTAATATGGAGGTATGTGGTTTGCTGGGACTCTAGCAGCGTGCTAGTGAGCACAGGTGATATGTCTTCAGACTCTAGGCAACATATTGTTTTTGATATACTTCATTTACTGTATAGAATCAAACACAGAGGGATAGAAGTGGATTTCTTATGGCTCCCTGTGAATATCGGTGTTGATGCAATGAACAGGACGATAAGTTTAAAAAGGTGCAGCAAGAAGAAGTCGTGCAGGTTTGACTATAAAATACAGTGAAAGTGAGGTGAAGAGTATAATGAAGGTAAAGATGAAGGACGAGTGGCAGGCACACTGGGACAGAGACGGGAAAGGCAGATATTATTATACAGAAAACAGTCGTGTAGAAGAAGCTGCAGCAGAGACCAGGATGGAATCTGGAGAGTCAGAGTTGGTCACACAGGCTTGAATAGCACACTTAAAAAGGTAAACATGACACAGGAAGTGTGACTTCTGTGGACCAGAGGAGACGTTTGACGGGTTGTTAGCGTCGTCAGGATGCTGGATGGAAACGCTGTGCCTGATAGGATGATTACAGGCTGGACTTTGTCTTCCTGTTACAGATGGATCCAGGCCCTGGATGACTGCTGGACACACATGACCCACACTAGGCTGCCTTCATCCATCCTTTCCTCCTTCACTGAGACTCAGAGTCAGCATGTATGTATTTATCAGTGATTTGAATCCTTTCATTACAGAGTGAAGTTAAAGTAGACGTGTGAACACACTAATAAACACAAAGGGACACAACTACTACTGCATGATGTAAAGCTGAAGTATTACACAGCTTTATGAACCTCCTGTTATCCTGGTAGACGAGTACAGCAATAAATCTTTTACTTGAACATCTTCTGGCTCCAATAAGCTTTGAAATGTGACCATGAAGTTAGAGACACACTGACTGAAACCCACAGCTGTGACTGTGGATCACATCCACACACAGTGTAGCTGCTGTCTCTGTGTGAGCCTTTGCACTGCTGCTCGCAGCACCGTTATATCACTCAGCGCTCGCTGCTGTTATTGAATCCACTTTTTACTGTCCGTGCAATCAAGCTCCTCTGCAGAGCTAGAAAATATCTTCGAACCAGTTTATGTGTTAGGGGATCCTTTGCAGCTGTGACTGTTGCCTCTGTTTTTGTCCTTTGGTTCCTGGGAGCCTTTTACATTTCCATCAGCAACAAATATCTGAACAGGCTTTATTGTAGGAAATACAGGAGTAAATAGTTGTCATTATTTATTAGATGTTGTTAAAGATGATCAGATGCTTGTTTAGTTTAATGCTGTGGCTTCAGTCAGCATCACTGTGCTGTATAGTTTTATTTTTCTGATCCTTCTGTTAAAGTTGCTGAATAAAAGCTGGTTGGTCTGCACCTCACCTCTGCCTCGAGCCTCCTTCTTTAAAGCAGCAGAGGCTCTTCATTCAGGTATCACAGCTCGAGTTGTTCTGCAGGAGACCCAGAGTACTGTCCTTGGTCCATAATGACATTAACTTTGATTCATGTCAACACGAAGCCTGAACGTCTGTGATGAACACACTATCAGCATCACTGACATATTTCATCATTTAAAAACACTTCCTGTCACTGTGGTGGTTACAGTGACATCATGCAGTTTGTGCTTTGACCTCCAGAGGGCGACAAATCAGCACAGACAGAGAGCTCCATTCAAACTTTGCTGCCATCAGGAATAATTCTTCAAATATAATCATCAGTGTTTGAGCAGTTATGATATCAGGGACAATCTAGACATGTGTGACAATACTGAACATGTCACATGACACACCTCAAACATCATGTGATCCACTCTCAGTCTGCACTTTCAGTCATGACTTCATGAATTTATGATCAGTTTACTCCTGAAATATTCAAATGCTGCAGGGTGAAGAACAACAAAGTGCTGACACATGTTTGTGTTTCAAACAGGAAAACCAGCAGAAATAAATCATCTTTGGACAACATGACAGAGATTAGTGAGTTTCCAACTTGCACTTGAATGCAGCACAGACAGATTCTGATGTTCGTGGTTGTAAACGTGTCCTCAAACGCCGCTCTGACTCTTTCCTTCCTGCTCAAAGTTCCTCTTTTCTGAACTTGGTGTTTGTGCCTGACGCTGATCGTCTCCGTGTGGAGCTCCGTGTGAAGGTAACGTTAGCAGTGTGTAATGTTTCCTGGCTAACATCAGCTGTGTGCAGCTCAGTTCCAGCACAAATCTGCCGCTCCATAGTTCACGGTAACGGACTCATGAGGTCGACCGTTAAACGCTCTCCCGCCATTTTGTCTGTGTGCGCGGATGTGTACGTTTTTGTTACCACTGTCATCTCATCAATAGCCTATTTGTAAAAGATCTCTGTTCATAGTTTAGTTGGATTTTAAAACTCTGTAGTTGGACAGTTTTATTTTGGACTGATGCTAAAATTCTTGCTGATTGTTTCTGTCGAGGTTTTGTACTTGACATCCGCCATTTTGGATGTGATGAGATGTAGAGAGTGCGTCCAAAAAGAGAAACCAGAAAGAGAACCTGTTTTATTAATAACCTCTTGCAAATAGAAGAATATGAAAAAAACAACAGCAAATAGGATAAAACCTTTAAATTACTTGAATTTTTAAAATCACCATCATCTGTTAACACAAATTTGATCATTTCAAATTTTTGTTTTCATTTTCTCTTCCCAGTTACTTCTTTCTCATTCTCTTCATTCTCCTTGTCACCTTACGTCTCACTCCTTAACTGAAGTTATAGTTCTAACATAAGAAGTCCCACCAACGTCCTTTATTTAATCTCTGTGTTGTCACAGTTATTATCATCAGATCAGACATGAGACCCAGACAACAACATAAGTTTACAAGCTAACATCATGTCAGCTAACATTAGACGATAGCATCATAAACTTTAAATTACTTTGCCTCTGATCAACAGTTTGATTACATTCTCACATCACAGGTTTATTTGCTAAGTGTGAGTCCGCCCACATTAGATCCACTTTTCAGCAGGTGGAATAATTTGTAGTATATAGGTAATACATCAACAATGCTGCCGTGGCTAAGTTAAGAATATTTATAATGTCATTTCCAAAACTTGCATATGATCTGCAATTTGTAGCAGATCTACTGACTGTCACAGAGCAGCTGGAGCAGTCTCAAATGCAGGTCAGTCCACTGCTGCCCCCTGTGGCCAAGTGCCATAGCTACTGCTGGATGAACTCGTGACACATCTGCACCTGTTTCTATGAACACATTGAGTCTGAGTGGCTGCACTTACACTGGTGCATTCAACATATTGAAAGATGGCAGCAATGTGGATTGTCAAGACTCAAACCAACCGTTGAGCAAAGACAGCAGCATCACTTGTTTCTGTTTGTTATACAGCCAGATTTACTCGTGACACACATGTGCAGCTGCTTTATCACCTATTCTGAATTTGTTTCAAGCACAATACATTTGTTACACATGTTGGGATATTGTGTTTGTTATAAATGTTATATACCTGTGTGGTATGTGACTTGTGTTGCCATGACGCCAGGTCTCTCTTGGAAATGAGATTTTTAATCTCAATGAGATTTTTTTTTACCTGGATAAATAAAGGACTAATTTGTAACTTTCAGTGTTTTCCGGTCTTCCAAAAGAAAAAAAACCTTCAACTACATGACATGCAGTTGTGTATTTGTTTTCACCTTATCATACACTTGAAGTTTTACAAATCACCACTTCTTTAGTGAATATCATTTCAGTCTCAGACAACCTCGTTTCTCTTACAGAGGTTGAATGCACCTTCTGCGGATGGCGGTACCACACAGTGTGCGTGGACTTCCCCTGCACAGAAGGCAACTACAAATGCTGTGAATGCTAAATAAACAGAAACAAATGATCCCTGTTGTCTTTGCTTGATGATTGGTTTGAGTCTTGACAATCCACATTGCTGGCGTTGCATCTTTCAATGCCAGCAATGGCAGGTATCAGTGCTCAAAGCTTTTGTGTTTGTTTCCAACAAGTTGCCCACCTTGGGAAACAAAAATGTGTTCTTTTACTTGTCAGATGAACATATGAGACACTTTGACTCTTCAGTGCAGTGTGGAGCCTAACAAAGATCTGTTTTGTGTCCCAGCTGATCAGCAGGAGGAGGAGAGTCTGACGGAGCAGCAGAGGAACATTTTCAGCTACTTGGACTCAGCTCAGCCACTACAGAGGAAACAATGAGCTCAACACAGAAGGTGACAGACAGAGCAGGACCATATGACCAAAGATATTTATCACCATATACATTTGAACATTTGCCATAACGATGTAGCTGACGATAGAATTGACACCAGACAAAATACTTTACAGCTGCACAACTTTATTAAAAACCCACCAATGTATTTTCACTGAAACAAGCAGCTGTTGTTTATGTGCATTAAAGTTATATAAAAATGTAACAGTGCAAATGCAAATTCCTCGCTGACAGTTTAACCAAAAGGCGTTTCCAGTGGAAACTGGCCAACACATCCTGAGCATAACCATGTATAATATCCACTAAACTTCAGAAGAGGTTATACAGTCGTGGCCAAAAGGTTTGAGAATTGCATAAATATTGGAACCTGGAGAAGTTGCTGCTTAAGTTTTTATAATAGCATTTTGCCTGCACTCCAGAATGTTATGAGGAGTGATCAGATGAACTGCATCGTCCTTCTTTGCCATGAAAACGAACTTAATCCCCAAAAAGCCTTACCATTGCATTTCATTGCTGTCATCAAAGGACCTGCTGAGACCATTTCAGTGATCGTCTTCTTAACTCAGGTGAGAATGTTGGCGAGCACGAGGCTGGAGATCATCATGGCTGTATCCCGATTCAGGTTCTGCAGCTTTAAAGTCCTCAAGGGCCGCGTACTCAAAGACCGCTAAGGCCGAAGTGCGAGGCTCGTGAAATGGGACGTCTAGCCTCCGTCGCGCTGCCCAGGTTGCCTAGCAACCATGATACTAACAGCTGGAAACGTTTCATACAGCTTTGTTTGACAGAAATGAAGGAGAACATATTTAGTTCATTTGTTTCTACATGAGCTCTGTGTGATTTGATGAGTATCTGAGGCTGAGACCACAGGACTGTGAAACATGATTGTTGGGCTTCATTTCTGTGCTGAACAGTCGTTTAAGATTAGCTGTAAATAAAAATTAGCTGATGTTGTTCATGAGACTAAAGTCATCTCACTGTGGTAATGTAAATATAATATGGCCAATATTATAGTTATTATATTAATCACTTCACTCACAGACAAGTATCTGTGACAGTGTGTATATAGATGTATCATATATAAGAGACAAATATTGTTCATTTAATATGTTGGTACTAAATGTGGCTCAGTGCTTACATATATGTGTAAAAAGCAAATGTAGGAGCTGTGATAACTGTGTCTGATAGAATGAAGAGTCGACTGATATATGAAATATTCCTTTATTGGGTGAGAAAATCAGACCATGTCATAACTGCTGTAAGTCACACAGAATAGATATCAGAGCCTTAAACAGGCTGACTTCTGCTAAATGGGTCAAACTGGGCAGAAAGTCTACAAACACATAACATCCTTATAGAATATGATGTAACACTATAGATCAACTTAGCTCAGAATATATAAAGCATATAAACAGTTACAGCAATATGATGCAACAAACACAGCAGCTACTGATCCAAAATACTCAAAGCTTCATAGAACTGGAACCAACATTTATTTTAGCTCCATCCTGCTGCTGATACAGACTTTAGGTTTCTGAACATTAAACTTGTTGCTGCCTTTCATAGTGTGTAACTTGAAGGCCCTGAGTACTTTCTCCCACACTGGAAACACTGGGATGATCACATTATTTGAACATTACCTAATAAGACTGATTCAGCACAGACAGTTATGTTAAACTTTCCTAGCAGTCCTTCACAAACAGGGAACAGTCTGTCTATTCTCTCCATCTGTCAGCTGCTGCTGGCTCTTCCTCCTCCTCTTCCTCACACACTGCTGAGTTTGTCCTGGTGGATCATCAGGGCTGCAAAGCCTCACAGATGATGTGCAGCAGTGGCTCCCTCAGTCTGTCCTCACTCTGGACACTTGCAGTCGTCACACATGGAAATCAAATGTGTGATAAGCTGCAGGATTCAAACACAAGTGTAACTTATAAACACATGTTCATACTTTTATTCCACAATCAGAGAGAAAGAAACAGAGAGAGAGTGCAGGACAGACAGACAGGTGACAGTCTCAGGTGTACACACTGCTACACAACAGCACCAGAGAAGCAGGATTTAGTGTTTGTGTTATTACGAGTGTAAACAAGAAGAGTTCCAGATGGTGCAGTGGACACATGTGTGACTGCTGTGATTAAAGCATCTTTCTTTCAGCTTAACGAGTGAACCGTCAGCTCGTTCAAACACACGTTAAAGTGCGTTTGGCTCGACACCACCGAACAGAGGCAGCAATATAACACAGCTAACATTAACAGTGCAGTGGATCCTGCTTGTGCCGTGATGTTCAGGACTGCAAACCGAGCAGCATCACTGACTTTCAGCTTGTTGTGTTTGTGGATATATGACTGACTTTAATTATCCACAAAATCATCACATTCTCTGTCAGATTAAGGTCGACTATTGAACGGCGTATATTTTAAAGGCTTTAAAACCAAGTTAACGCTGAAAGTACAAACATCACTAATGTCACATAACTCTGCCGACAAGGCATAGCTATGGCTATGAAATGCTCTTTGTGTATCACTTCTTCATTATGAAAGATGTCATTAATGCACTAGTAATGTCTCATCTGGAGTATTGTTCAATCATTTGGTCAGCAGCTAATAAGACAGATCTTAACAGACTTCAGTTAGTCCAGAATAAGGCGTCCAGATGTGTGAAGATGTTCATACTATACTAATATTGATCAAATGCATAATAACCTTTCTTGGCTTCCTGTACAGGCTAAAATATTCTATGGCTTACTTGTAGTTCTAAAGAAAGCAATTCTGTTAAACACACCACATTTATTCTGCTCAGCTGCAGTATCCAGATGAAATACATCATCATATTACACAGTTTTCAACAAGCTGCAATTTAGTAAATGCTCGAGTTAAAAGTAACGTTTTGTAAAACTGTTACATTTAGAGCAACTTTTAAGTGGAATAAGTTGCCTTAAAAAATTAGAGAATTATTCAAAACTTCAATGAACACTTAAAAGCCGATTTACAGAGCTTTCAGTTGTTGTAAATATTGTAAGACATGATTTGTTTTTGAAATTTGTGTAATGTGCATCAATGTTATTGATATTATTATTATTATTATTGATTGCTTATATTTGAACAATTGTGAAACCTCACTGTGGATGTAAGAGTGAAATTATGTGGATATCTTGAATCCACTTTATTGTGTAATATTTTATGTGAGTATTTGACGGAAGACGAGCAACATCTGTTGTGGAAGCTAACGGGGTTCCTTTAGAATAAACAAACATAGGATTTATTATCACTGAATAATTCTGTATAAATCTATACAAATTATAGAAATATGTAATAGGAAACAACAAAATAATCTAAATTATAAAATAGTGTGTGTGTGTGTGTGTGTGTGTGTGTGTGTGTGTGTGTGTGTGTGTGTGTGTGTGTGTGTGTGTGTGTGTGTGTGTGTGTGTGTGTGATTTTAGTGTTTGAACAGTCATGAATTATCTTTAACAGCAGGTTGGATGTAATGTGTTAGAACTACCAGCAGGTGGGGATAAGAGACCTTTAAGGTGTTTGGTGCCACGCTCCACCTTCAGGTTTAAAACTAGTGTTAATGGAGTTTGAAGGTTGAGTTTGTTCCACGACTGCATTTCACTCACTGCCTCTGTTTGTATCTCTGTCACTGCAGAACCAACATAGAGCCAGAAGTCAGCGCTCTCAGGAGGCCGACAAACCTCACAGAAGAAAGGGAGAGAAAAAACACACCTGTGACGAGTGTGGGAAGGGTTTTACTGTGAGGGCTAAACTAAAACAGCATCAGGTCATCCACACTGGAGAGAGACCGTTCAGCTGTGACTTGTGTGGAAAGTCTTTTTCCTTGAAGGGTCACCTAAAAACACACCAACTCATCCACAGTGGAGTTAAAGCGTACAGCTGTGATCAGTGTGGCAGAGCTTTTACTCAAAGTAGCCACTTACAGAGGCATCTAGTTACCCACTCTGGAATTAAGCCATACAGCTGTGACGAGTGTGGGAAGGGTTTTACTGTGAGGGATAAACTAAAACAGCATCAGGTCATCCACACTGGAGAGAGACCGTTCAGCTGTGACTTGTGTGGAAAGTCTTTTTCCTTGAAGGGTCACCTAAAAACACACCAACTCATCCACAGTGGAGTTAAAGCGTACAGCTGTGATCAGTGTGGCAGAGCTTTTACTCAAAGTAGCAACTTACAGAGGCATCTAGTTACCCACTCTGGAATTAAGCCATACAGCTGTGACGAGTGTGGGAAGGGTTTTACTGTGAGGGATAAACTAAAACAGCATCAGGTCATCCACACTGGAGAGAGACCGTTCAGCTGTGACTTGTGTGGAAAGTCTTTTTCCAGGAAGGGTTACCTAAAACAACACCAACTCATCCACAGTGGAGTTAAAGCGTACAGCTGTGATCAGTGTGGCAGAGCTTTTACTCAAAGTAGCCACTTACAGAGTCATCTAGTTACCCACTCTGGAATTAAGGCATACAGCTGTGATCAGTGTGGCAGAGCTTTTACTAACAGTAGCCACTTACAGAGGCATCTAGTTACCCACTCTGGAATTAAGGCATACAGCTGTGACATCTGTGGAAAAACTTTCAGCCAGAGAGAGAGCCGAAATACACACCTACGCATTCACAACAGACATGATGTGTACTGCTGTGAACAGTGTGGCAAAGAGTTTATAACTCACACAGACTTACAACGACACATGTTTACCCACACTGAGGAGAGACCTTATCAATGTGACCTGTGTGAGAAGACTTTTAAATCTCCACGTCACCTGAGACGACACCAACAGATCCACACCAGAAAGAGACTCTACAAGTGCAGCTACTGTGAGGTATGTATTTATATTGTTATCTTGTCATTTTAGCCTGACTGTTTGGAACAACTCTGCTCATTAAACTGTGTTAGCATGTTAGCAATTCTACTGCATGGAAAAGCAGCTCTGAGTGATTATTCAGATTTTCCTTTCAGTTATGATTTTAGTATTACTGTAGTATTGTGGTGGTAGTATTGTAGTTATTGCAGCCCAGTAAACTGAGTGTGTTAACTGAAACAGTCAAATGTAGTTGGACGTCTGCAGAGATGCTCTTTATTTCAGGCGACGTTCAGGATACAAATGTTGAAGGACTGACTTACACTGTCTTTGTGTCTTTGTTTAGAAGCAGAGCGACACAGATGGATCCAGTTCTCAACCCTGTCATCACTGTGGTGGTGGGAAAGACTTTCATTGTGACCTCTGTGGAAAAACTTTCAGTTGGCAAGCTGCCCTTAAAACACATCAACGTAGACACACTGGAGACAAACTGAAATACTGCAAAGAATGTGGGAGAAGCTTCACCACACCAAGTGAGTTAAAACAACATGAACTGATTCACAGTGGGGTTAAAAAGCACCTCTGTGATCAGTGTGGGTCATCCTTCACCACTGCAAGGGACCTTAAATCACACAAACGAGTCCACACAGGAGAGAAACCACACAAGTGCAGACACTGTGAGAGAAGCTTCTCGCATTCAGGTCATCGTAACAGTCATGAACGAACACACATAGAAGGAAACTACAGCTGTGACCAGTGTGACAAGAGCTTCAGGAATCTCAGTTCATACTCTGCACACAAACGATCCCACGTTACTAATAAACTGTTTCACTGTTACCAATGTGCCCAAACATTCACCTCATTGTCTGCTCTGTGCAAACATCAGCGCGATCACTCAGGGCTGAAATCACTCCCATCACTGGATCACAGTGAATCTGAAGACACAGAAAGATCCTCTGGTTTCTGTGTCAGACTCAAAAAGCTTGAGATCAGGCTCCACAGAGTTCAGATAGAATCATTTAAACTTGTGTTGAACTGAACTGGTTGCTGGGCTGAACTTCTACATAATACAGATCTACATGGGATCTTCTTTTCTGTTTTTTACTGAGTCAGTTTTGTCCTTTTTTTTCTGTCCTGGTTTTGCTCGTCTGTAAATGATTGAAACTCAGTCAAATAGTTCATTGTTCTCCAGCAAAACGTTTTGGAAACTCATGTTTAACCTTTAAAACTCTGACATGTTTTAGCACACAAGGCTTCATCGGGGAGTTCACTCATGATTGGACCATGAGAACAAAGGTTTTTAGTTCTTTCAAAGAGAGTCTTGGAGATGTTTGATGTTTCTGTTTTTTCTACATAAAGGAATAAACTATTTTTCTTGCTTCATGTAGTGTGGAAGTTTTTAATGTTTCTTCATCTGTGATGTTCTTGAATGTGTTCACGTGAAGATGGTATAAATAAACTGTTGTCAGAGATTTACAGTTATCAAACAGTTAGGTGAATAAACAACACTGAGACACTTGGAGACGGTTAACGTGCTGCACGGGTGAGGGCTCAGAGAGGACTCACACCGAGCTGCAGTAGTCGTTTATTATTTATAGCAGGGTGAAACAAGCATAGCAGTTTCCTCTAATTTTGCATATATGTGTGTGTGTGTGTCTAAGTTCGTATAAATGTCATAGGGTGAACTTCCTCTTTCTATAAACAGAGCGAGTAGTACATTTTGTTCTTTTCCTATTAAGAGTAAAATATGAACATATACTTTAATGCAACATAAAACTCATAAAAGCGTTTCTTCTTTAACATCCCCTCCTGATGTTAATATTTTTCACTTAATCATACTTTATTATCAGCCAACAATCACTTGCTTATAACATTTTCAATTGTAGCATCATTCAGTATGTGTGTGTGTGTTTCTATACTAAATCTTCTTCATCCGATTCATCTTCTAGTGGCAGTCCAACATAGGTAATTACTGTGGCCTGTACCATTTTGTCAATCATGGATCTTATGCATGGTAGGATACATGTAGAAAACAAGCACAATAATAGAAGCAGAACTCCTTTCAGTACGAGTCCTTTTATCACGAGGGTCTTCCAGCTGCCACTCAGCAGCCAGGTCAGCCAGTCCTCATTGTTCGTGACATAGTCTTGTTGCTGCGCATTACTCAGTTGTCGCAACTTGTCTAGGGCGGTGGTCATGGTCAAGGAGTGCACGTTGTCCGGGATATAGGTGCAACAAGTGGTGTTGAATAAGACACAGAGGCCCCCTCTCTCAGCGAGAATCATGTCCAGGGCGACCCTGTGTTGCATGACCACTATTCTGATCGCGTTGATTTCCTCATTCTGAGCCTTATTTATCTTTGTTGAGCTGTTCAGGAAAAGTCCAAATCGGTAGTCAAGAGTCTCAATTCTTAACGTGTTTTTTCCAGTTCCGACCCATGGGAACAGTGAGTGCAGGACCTTCTGTCTGGTGGTCCACAACTTGAACTCCGCTGGTACATCACTGCCCCAGATTGGGTCATGGGGTTGCACGTCATCAGTGTTCCTCTTGCGTCGTGGTTGGTTCTGATGGAATACTCTGAATGTGTGGTCTGACACTAAAATTAGGGCGCAGAGTCCGGTACAAGAAAAGCTCACAACTAAGACAAAACTGCTCCTGCAAGGAAAGCTCACTGTTATGCATGCAAGTCATCAAGATGACATCATCAAGATGGCGCTGGAGTGACGGCAGCCTTTCCAAGTAGCTCTGCAACACCGCACCTTTTTGTTAACTTTAACTTTTTAGACTAGGCTTTTCAAACTTTTTTTTCACCTTCCTCTACTTATACCTCTTAGATATAGCGATACAAGATGGATAATGCACTTTTTAAAACTTCTGGAACCAGTTCCTTCATCTATTCGAGAGCGGAGCTGCTGGCACTAAAAACAAAGGGACAGACCGGCATGCGACACAACATCCCGGCCGAGCTAAAGAGGAGCTACAGAGGCTGCAAAGCTGGAGCGAGGAGAGCGGATCACCGGAGGCGATTCAAACCATCAATCCCGACAGTGATCATGGGCAACGTGAACTCGTTACAGAATAAGATTGACGAACTGTGCGCTCTGAACAACCACAGACTATACCGTGAGTGCAGCTTGTTTATCTTCACGGAGACGTGGCTAACCGAGCTAACGCCGCAGGCTAACGTAGACCTATGCGGTTTCACACCCGTGAGAGCCGATAGGGACACGCAGGCCAGCGGAAAAAGCAGAGGTGGGGGACTCATTGTCTACGTTAACAACAGATACTGTAACCCTGGACACGTCTCCGTTAAAGTTTCGGTATGCCGTCCGGACCTGGAGCTGCTAGCTGTTAGCTTGCGGCCATATTATCTACCTCGGGAGTTCAGTCATGTGATCTGTGTGTATGTTTACATCCCTCCGAGGGCCGACGCAACAGCTGCCTGTGAGAAAATACACACAGTCACAGCAAGACTTCAGACACAAAACCCCGAGGCTTTCATTATTATATCTGGAGACTTTAACCATGCCACACTGGACTCTACTCTGGCTGCTTTTCACCAGTTTGTGAATTGTCCCACAAGGAGCAACAGGACAATTGACCTACTGTATGCTAATGTGAGAGATGCATACAGAGCCACCCCCCTCCCCCCACTAGGGAAGTCAGACCACAACCTGGTTTACCTACAGCCACAATACACACCCCTCGTCCAAAGGCAGCCTATCACAACGCGCTCCATCCGGAGATGGACCCCAGAAAAGGAGGATGCTCTGAGAGACTGCTATGACACCACAGACTGGGATGTGCTCCTGAGCCCACATGGTGAGGACATAGAGGGGGCGACACACTGTCTTACAGACTACCTCAACTTTTGTGTGGACACGGTCGCCCCTGCTAAGACGGTACGGTGTTATCCTAATAACAAACCGTGGGTAACACAGGAAGTAAAAGCTGTCCTCAACATGAAGAAGAAGGCTTTCAGGAGCAAAGTGAAGGAGGAGATGAAGGCAGCACAGCGGGAGGTGAAACGCTGCCTGAGGGAAGCAAAGGACACCTACAGGAGGAAGGTGGAGCAGAAGTTGGAGAGGAACAATATGAGGGAGGTCTGGAATGGTGTGAAAACCATCACAGGCCACAACACCAAGAAAAGCACAGTGGGGGGGACTGTGGAGAAGGCAAACGAACTCAACAACTTCTTCAACAGGTTTGACCAGCCCACAACCCCCCCACCCTCACCTTCACTACAGAGTCCAATCCCCACTCTCCTACCTCCCTCGCTTCCCCCCCTTCCTGACACCATGACACCCCCCTCCTCCAATCCCTCTCTCAGCAGCAAGACATCTCCCCCCCTCCCCTCTTCCCAAACATCTCCCAGTGTCACAGTGGATCAGGTCAGGAGACAACTGAGGAAGCTTCGCCCCAGAAAGGCAGCAGGCCCAGACAAGGTGTGTCCTAGGATGCTAAAGGCGTGTGCTGCTGAACTTGGGGAGCCGCTACAACGAGTCTTCAACCTCAGTCTGCGACTGGGGAGAGTGCCCGCCCTATGGAAGACATCCTGCATCGTCCCGGTCCCCAAAAAGAACCGGCCCAATGAGCTGAATGACTTCCGACCGGTGGCACTGACGTCACATCTTATGAAGACTCTAGAGCGGCTCTTCCTCAACCTCCTCCGACCACAGGTACAACATGCCCAGGACCCACTACAGTTTGCATACAAGGCGGGTGTCGGAGTGGAGGATGCCATCCTGTACCTCCTACACAGAGCCCACTCACACCTGGATGGGGGAAAAGGCACGGTCAGGATACTGTTTCTTGACTTTTCCAGTGCCTTTAATACCATCCGGCCCTGTATGCTTCAGGAAAAACTGAACAGGATGGAGGTGGACCCCTGCCTGGTGGCTTGGATCTCCGACTACCTCACCGACAGACCACAGTACGTCAGGCTGAAGGACATCACGTCTGACACAGTGGTCAGCAGCACAGGAGCACCACAGGGAACTGTGCTGTCCCCTCTTCTCTTCACCCTGTACACCTCTGACTTCTGCTACAACTCTGAATTATGCCACATTCAGAAGTTTGCAGACGACACAGCCATCATGGGGTGTATCTGGGATGATCAGGAAGAGGAGTACAGAAGTCTGGTGAGGAACTTTGTCGCATGGAGTCACACAAACCACCTGCAACTCAACACCTCAAAGACTAAGGAACTGGTTGTGGACTTCGGGAGGTCTAGAGCAGGTCCACTGCCGGTTCAGATAGAGGGGGAGGAGGTGGAGGTGGTCAACAAGTACAAGTACCTCGGGCTGTGGGTGGACAATAAACTGGACTGGTCATGCAACACAGAGCACCTGTATAAAAAAGCCCAAAGCCGACTGTACTTCCTCAGGAGGCTGAGGTCTTTTAACATCTGCAGGAAGCTCCTGAGGATGTTTTACCAGTCGGTGGTTGCTGGAGTACTTTTCTATGCTGTGGTGTGCTGGGGGAGCAGCACAGCAAAGAAGGACTCATCCAGGCTGGAGAAACTGATCAGGAGGGCTAGCTCTGGAACAGTGGCGCGGCTGCCCCTCTGTTGGTCTTCCATGGTCTCTTGTGTTCTGGGGGCCTCTGGATGTCTGGAGTTTTGATCTCCTCCATACCCGCTTCACACCCTGGAGGACGGGGCTGTGGCCCCCCCACACTCCCTAGCAGATCATTACATGGAGAAACCTTTGGAATGCAAGCATGCTGATCCACACAGGTATGCACACATGGGTATTCACAGACGCGGACTAAAGCTTTCTTGGCTGCTGCCTCAAAGCACACTGTGCGCTGTCTATCTTGCGTGCTGCACAATATCGTTTATTACTTAGTAAATACTGATATCTATGACTAGCTAGTTTATTGTGATGGTGCTTTGTTTTCTCTATTATTATGTTGCTCTTTGTTGTTTGCTGTCTCCTCTGTTTGTTTGTTTGTTTGCCAGGCATCCTCTGCACACGGCCATTAACAACCAGAAGAGTCTGTTCAGTGACAGGTTGCTTCTCCCAAAGACAAGAACTAACAGACTTAAAAACTCCTTTGTCCCACACACCATCAGACTGTTTAACTCCTCTCTGGAGGGGAGAGGGAGGGGAAACAGGAGGACAAAGGAGGGGGGAACAACTAAGCTGTAGTGCCTCTTCACCTCACTGTACAATACCTTGTGCAATACTTTTGTAAATAGTCAACGGTGCAATAGACTCAATACTTGAAATGTGCAATTCACTTGTATTTTTTATTTTTATTCCTATTTATTCTATTTATCCCCTTCGTATATTTTATTTATATTGTCTCTGTATTTATATATATGTGTGTGTGTATAACTCTGTAACTTCTGTCGGTGCTGTGCTTTTTTGGAAATCGAATTTCCCAGAGGAACCCACCCGAGGGATTAATAAAGTTCTATCTTATCTTATCTTATCTTATCTTATCTTATCTTATCTTATCTTATCTTATCTTATCTTATCTTAAGTTGATCAGCTCTAGGTGAGAAGACATTTAAATCTCACACTTGTTCTGCTGCATTTTTGAAGCTGGAGGAACAGATCGCAGGGTTCATTTTTATATACACTGCAACTGCCATGAGGACAGGGCCATTTTTTTGTTGTTTGTTTTTCCTTTTGCTCTGTGCAGCACTTTGGCAGCATTTTTAAATTTCTCTTTGTATTTTTTCTTTCTTTTACTAGTGAAGAGATGTAGCATGAACAGTTATACAGTCTAAATATCCCATATGGGTCGTGTGAAATGGTGTTTTCAGTTTCATTCAGTTGAAGTAAAGAACGTTGAATATTTCTAAGTGTGCTGTTTTGAACCAACATGTCACAGTATGATCAGTGCTGTAATTTTTGACAGTCACTGTATCAATGTTATTTTTGCATCTCTTGAATAAAGGTTTTGACCTGCAAGTGCTAATTTCTTTAGTTATTGGGGTAAAATGGGTAATGTTAATAGGAAGGTGTTTGCCAATTCAGTAACCTAATTTAATGTTAATGGAAACTAACATTATCTCAAATTGTTTAGTTATAATTGTTGTTTAACTGAATCTTGATTTTTGATCTTGATTTGTTCTTTCCCAACATTTTTCAAAAGAAACAGTCTAATTTCTTTGCTGTGATTGATTCCAGAGAACACGGAAGAACTGACATTATTTAACTGTTGATTTATGTAGATTCAGTGGAGGAGTAATGTCAGTTTAATTCTTTACCTACTGTCAATGCAGTGAAATTAGACATTTTGTTTTGAAAGGTTACTGGTGGATGCCAGCAACCATCTTGGAAGAGAACAATATAATCTGTTATTAGGCCTCCATTTGAAAATTGTGTATTTGATACTAGAATATAATAGGTATATAATAAGCTGAGGCCTTGACTAGTAGAACGTCATGTTGGTGTTTAACAACACATGAGCCAACATCAGACTCCGAGCGCTACGATGCTAAAGATCAGAAGATCCAGTGTGACATCATCGTTACCTGGCAACAGCAGCCCTCATCTGACTTTATTGGAGGATATTTACACCAGCAACACGGTTTAGTTTGATATGACGGATTAACAACATGCGCTGTGATATCCAGTTCATCTGTAATAGATACAGGATCTAATCAGTCAGCAGATATCTGATCAGCTTATTTATAATTATACTAGAAACAAACACTACTGTGTTGGTGATTCATGCAAACTTGCATATCAGCCTTTGAAGGTTTTGTAGTATTGAGAACAAAGAGGTTGTGTTAGGGCTGAAAAGCCCGACTTGTTCTCCTCTGCAGGTCATCAAATGCACCACAGAAGTTTGTATTTGCACAGCCTGTATATGTTTGATGGCTTTATTATTCTCTGTTCAAAGACAGTAAATATGGAAAATGTCTCATGTAGTATCAGCTTCATTTAAAATGACTGCAAACATTTAGAGAACATGTGCTGCTGTTTGTCCTACATTTCAACACTGAATGAACCCTGAAAACATGATGGCAGCTGGCAGGTTGGAGTTCACATGAAATATCGGCTGTATGAAGACTGGAAATATAGATGATACAAACATGCAGCCAAACATTTGTGGACATGAATAAACTATCTGATCCAAAAAGCAGGAAGTGACACAGCTAGAAAGTGTGTAACAGCTGAAGTCAAATGTGATGCAGAGCTGAATCTGCACTTGGATCCATCTGTGAAAGGTCCACATGTAGGGATCACATGAGTCCTGATGTTTGTCAGTCCAGCTTGATAACTCCATCTACTGTGGGCTACATATACTGGGCTGGTAGCTCCACAGTGTTGGAAAGAAACTATTAAATGTGCAAAGTTTAAAATCAGAGGCTCTTCTAACACAGGAGCCATGTTGAGTTTAGATCACAGCCGACCACCGGCAGTCTGAAATGGAATGAAGCCCACTGACAGCCAGCAGGTCTAAACAGGAACGCACCCATTTGTATGTGTGGCAATGATGTGGCTGCAGCTGACACAGGATTGGTTCAAACTAAACATCAGACACATTTCACAGAGTTCACAAATAAACTCACGTTTTTATTTTTGAAGATGATCATAAAGTAGAATTTATGGTCCAGTAGAAACAGCAGGAGGTTTGAGCCCTACTGATGGCAAGGCAAGGCAAGTTTATTTGTATAGCACAATTCAACAACAAGGTGATTCAAAGTGCTTTACAGAGACATTAGAAACAAAAACAAATAAAAAGCATGATTTAAAATTGATTAAAACAAGCAAACAAACAAACTAACTAATTAACAAACAAACAAACAAAACAGTATATAAAATCAAAACAGATCAGAACAGTAGATAAAATCAGTAGTTAAATGTAAGTTTTGAAATTTAAGCTTAAAGTGTGGATTTGGTGCTTTATTCAAATGCAGCTGAGAACAGGTGAGTCTTCAACCTGGATTTAAATAAACTGAGTGTTTCAGCTGATCTGAGGCTTTCTGGGAGTTTGTTCCAGATATAAGGAGCACAAAAGCTGAATGCAGCTTCTCCGTGTCTGGTTCTGACTCTGGGAACTGATAAAAGACCGGATCCAGATGACCTGAGTGATCTGGAAGGTTCATACTGGGTCAGGAGGTCACTGATGTATTTTGGTCCTAAACCATTCAGAGCTTTATAGACCAGCATCAGAACTTTAAAGTCTATCCTCTGACGGACAGGCAGCCAGTGTAAAGACCTCAGAGCTGGACTGATGTGGTCCACTTTTTTGGTCTTAGTGAGGACTCGAGCAGCAGAGTTCTGAATGAGCTGTAGTTGTCTGACTGATGTTTTAGGTAGACCTGTAAAGATGCTGTTACAGTAGTCAAGCCTACTAAAGATGAATGCATGGACTAGTTTTTCCAGGTCCTGTTGAGACATCAGATCTTTTATCCTTGAAATATTCTTGAGGTGATAGTAAGCTGACTTTGTTATTGTCTTAATGTGTTTTTCTAAGTTTAGGTCTGCATCCATCACTACACCCACATTTCTCGCCTGGTTTGTGGTTTTTAGATGTATAGATTGAAGTTCTCTGGTGACCTGTAATCGTTTTTCTTTGGCGCCAAAGACTATTACCTCAGTTTTGTTTTGTTTAGCTGGAGAAAATTGTACGGGGCCTTGGTCTCCTGGTGACATTGTGATATATATTTGTGTGTCATCTGCATAGCTATGATAGTTTATTTTGTTGTTCTTTATAATCTGTGCCAGTGGGAGCATGTAAATGTTAAACAAAAAGGGTCCCCAGATGGAACCTTGGGGAACTCCACATGTGATACTTGTCTGCTCAGATGTGAAGTTACCTATTGATACAAAGTATTTCCTGTTTTCTAAGTATGTTTTGAACCAGTTTAGTACAGTTCCTGAAAGACCTGTCCAGTTCTCCAGTCGTTTGAGTAATATGTTGTGGTCAACTGTATCAAATGCTGCACTGAGATCCAGTAAAACTAAAACTGACATTTTTCCACTGTCTGTATTCAGACATATGTCATTAAACAGCAGAAACAGGATTTGGAGGAAGATGTTAATAGATTAGAAAGAATTGTACACTGTGAATCAATGCAAGTCTTTCTATATAGACAGATCTGTAATAATCCCTCAGGTAGGTTCCTCTGGGACAGTCACAGATAGAGACACCAATTCTGACATCCTTTGAAAGCCTGACTTTGAATTTTCATCACTCGTCATGCGCACAGATGTTAATTCTACATATTCCTGGTACTGAACTCTAAATCAATATGAAGAAAATGCTGCTGCTAATCTGCATCTATGTTGATATCAAATCCTTTTCCAGCACATGGATAAATCTCTATAAATCTTTCAGTCTGATCAGAATGGGCACAGTGTTGTTATTGCAGCTCCCTGATGTTTGAAAAGCTAAATGTCCATTTTAAAGTGCTCGTGTGTAGGATTGTGTTTCCTTCCTTTGTGCAGTTCTTACAGTAAACATGTTTGAATGTTTCCTGTTCCCCTGATGCTTCTTCCTGTTGGATAAAATTGGTTTGAATAACATGTTCTTATAGGTTTTAATGAACTTCAAACTGGGATCCACTTACAAAACTGTCTCATTTTATTGGAACGATCCACATTTGCATCCATTCACGGTACATTTGACATCTGAACACGTTTGTACACATGATGAAAGGACAGATGGTGTTTGTGTGTCCTTCTTAAACTTAGTGTGGATGTTTCATCATGTAGAACTACTTAGAACAAAGTCTTTGGAACATTTGGAGAACACGTTTAGGAAAGTAACATCCTGGTAGAACATTTTCTTAAAGCAAAGCAGAGCTGCAACATGACTGTGAGGATTCAGAAGAATAAAGTCAGAATACTTTATTATTATGAAGACTAAAGTGCACCTTAATGCTGCCGATGAACACACATGTTCTTTGTGAAAGCATGTGTGAGCACAGCTGACATGCACCACACTGACCCCACTCGCCCCATTTCTTCATCCACTTCTTGCTCTTGTGCTTGAAATGAGACGCAGCAAAAGTCAGAGGCTCTAAAATCCACAAAAAGGGGGCTCGTTAGATCAGGATACTGGATGTGATCCATAGAAAACATGGATAATACACCACTTTATTTGAAGCATCTGTAGCACTGCCTCAGTTCTGGATGTTCCCACAGACTCCTCTGTGCACCTAAAGCAAAGGTCAGCAGCACATGTAGTTGGGACAATTCTTCAGTCGCACAAACTACACAATGATTTTCCTCCAATGACGACTTTTCACTTGCAGAAATGGTCCTGTGTGATTTCCAGGCTGTGATATAAAAACTAGTTCCTAATGGCAGCGACTCACTCAGTAAACATGTGTTTCCTTCACCAACCTCACACACAGATCCAATAAGATCAGGAAGTGGGCAGTATAGTACAATATGTGTTATTCTGTGCTGCACTGCCCAAACTAAAGATCTGCTGAAGTGTTGGAAATGATCCAGATGTTTATTTTGGACGATACAGCAGAAGATCAGACATGAAAGTGGAGATAACACAGAAGACCTGCAGCAAAGGTCAGAGGTCAGACTGGGCCCTGGATTCAACAATGAGCCAATGATCATCAAGCAGTGACTAAAGCAGAGCCCTGACCTTCTGACATTCATCACACAGTCAGAACAAATGTCTGCTGATGACTTCATCTCATGAAACGACTGATAGATGTCAGTTCATTGATCAGCTGAGCTGCTGATCTTCATCGTCACAGAAACATTCAGCTTGTTTCAATCAGTAAATAACTCCCACTACTCCCAGTTTGAACTGTTCCCACTCAAAATGCTGTGAGAACAATGATCATTGTAGAACTTCACAAACATCACGTGTTGTTTTCCACATGTAAGATCAGCAAACACACAGAAACTTCCTGTTGCCACACACGGCCTCTAAAATCTCTTCCACGCTTTCTGTCTGAAGTCCACTCTCTGTGTCGGATCCACAGGAAACAACAAGATCTTATTAACATGGTTTTCAATGTGTCTCCTTCCAAAAAGTCCAACCAATGAACAAATGTGTGTATTTGTGGAGGCCGAACAAAAGCATGACACATTTCTCTGTTTCTATAAACTGGAGTCAAACACAAACATGAAGAGTTTCACTGACAGACTCCAAAATGCCCCCACAGTGGATCAAAGGGAAATCCTACAGTGTGGCCAGAGACTCTTAATGGCTCCAACATCAACACATCCACAATGTTGGATCCAGTTCTGCCTCACAGAGTTACTAAGACACACCCTCTGCCAGCATCACAACAGCTCCACCTGCTTCACCTGCCTCCTCAGCATCTGTACACCTGAAGAGAAAAGAAAGGCTCCAACAGCTCAAATCTACAAAGGATTCATGAAGTTTCATCCAACAATAACATGTTTGCCTTCCACAGTGTGCTGTTAGACACCACTGTACCTCTGCCATTTCAAAAAGAGCAGCTTGGGAACATTTTGGCTCCAAACACTTTGTGTTTAAGTTCTTTGTTTTCTTTGTGAAGCCGACAACATCTGGAGCTTTGTGACTCATAGAAACATCATTTTGTTCTTTAGATGACAGCAGATTGGGACTGAATAATCAATCACTATCAAACCAATAAAGACAAACATGCTGATTTTACAGGAACTTTGTTGGAGAAGCTGCAAAGACATGAAACTGGTGGAGATCCCAAACCAGTTGATAGTGCTGGTTATTCCAAATAAAGCTGTTTCCCTTTGAGATGAAATGACTTTGTGTCCTGATATATAATAAAGATGTTGTTGTTTTTGAGCCCCTGTATTAAAAGTAGCTTAAAGTCAGCTTGAGTTTGATGTCTTTATGTCAAAGCTGCTCATGATGTTGAGCTGCTGATGGAATAAAAACAATATAAAAGCATGTAGTCCAGACTTAAATGTAGCCTGTTGTTAGCTGAGGTCCACACACAGTGTTTGACAGTGTAAAGTGTGTGAAAGGGCTGCTGGTGGAGCTCACTAGGATGAGCAGGTGACCACGAGGTGGAGAGCAGCTGGCCTGGCTTTGACCCGGGCCACGCCCCCTTTCTCTCTGCTTTGCTGTCACTTATCTTCACTGCTCTGTCCAATAAAGCTGAAAAAGGCCCCGAATCAAAGAAATCTGCTGCAGCCTCTGAAATGTCTTCTGTTTCCTTCCCGACGGCTTTTTCACCGTCAGCCCATCAGACAGTCCAGCAGCATTTATGATGATGTCATGATGTTGAAGAGGCTGCTACGGTGGCCTCCCATGACCCCCAGCCTCATCACAGCTGAGATGCAGACATTTGAAAACATTCAGCAGACAACTGAATAACAGTCCAACACAACAGTCTGTGTGCAGACACACACTGACCTTTCATAGAGTCAAACACAGCTGGTTGAGTCATTTCTCTGTGAGTCTAAAGTGAATCTAGTATTTGAAAGTCCACTTCCTGTATTTGTTGTTGAAGACTTCTTCAGCTTCTTCTCAAGGACATCAGCTGCTTGTTTGGCAGCAGAGGCAGTTAAGAAGCTTCCTGAAAAACACTGAACAGTGAGTTCACTGTGGCATATGACAGATTCAGCTTTCTGTGTGCAAATGTGTCTGTGTCGACCTTTCAAATGCTGTTGAATCCAAAACATCAGCGGCTCCTCGGCTGCTCACTTCATGCACTTCTGTCTGTGTGACAGTGCAATGACATCACAGCTGTTTCCAGCCCCAGTGTCTCAGGACTGGACACCTTTAAACATGTCGAGGATCAAACAGCGTCCAGCTAAACACACATGAAACTATCAGAGCTGACAATCATTCCAATAACATCTAATGGTTCATGTATGTAGACACAGGACTACAAGGAAATGGCTCTCAGCATCTGGCTGTGGGAACACATGAGTCCCTGTTTGTGTTCAGATTGTGTGCATGTTTTAGACGTGTGTCACATGTAGAAACACAACAATCCCACAATGACACACAGATGTGTTTGACACAGCTGTGCAGCTGTAAGTTGTTTCTAATGATTCATTGAAGCTCTTCTAACATTCTGGAGACGATCAGTACATGAATCTGTTCAACACGACAACAATTTGACTTCAGTGTGAACGTTTGCATTAAATAACCTTCTTCATCCAGCTGACAGCATCTTCATCCTATGATGTGAACAGTTCCTCCTGTTGATGACAAACCTCTGACAGGATCTGCTTGAGGAGCTTTTTCATGTGCAGCTCTCTGAGCTCAGGGCTGAGCTGCTGTTTCATCTTTAAGAGCTGCTGCCTCCTCGCCGGACTTGTTCTCCTCTTCTTCTCCTAATGACACCATTTCTGCTTCATATTAAATTCAATAAAGATGCTGACATGTATCTGTAGCAACAACATCATTGAATCTAGAACAACTGGAGCCAAACCAGTGGCTCTGCTGGGATCACTGGTGAGCCAACACTTCCTTGTTGATGCAGATTTCAGGGCTTCCTTTTGCTCCTCCGTTATAACTGTTCTCTCTTCTCAACACATGATGACACAAAGGAATCAGCAGTGACAAAGATGATGCTGAAGAGAAGCACACACTTCACACATATAACAGAGCAGTGCAGTTACACACACCTCTGCTCGACATCAGGCCTCAAACAAAGACACAAAACACTAACTTGACTCTAAACAGAAGAAACGAGCAGCTGTTTCTGTTCTGTGCTTATTTATATTTGACACACATGCTTCTCTTTGTGCAAACACACATCGCACTATAAGGGTAACCTCGCACACAATGATTGGACAGCACAGTGATGATGCTGGGAGATCCTATACGCAGCAACACAGAAACACTGAGAACTTTAAACAATGATGGAAAGTGTTATAAATGACTTGTTGGCCTCTGATCTGTCACAAACAGCTGAAACGTGTCTCTCATGAGTCACATGAAGGTTTTTGACAGAAAGGACAAAAAGTAGCTGCAGTCAGTTTGTGTCATTTTTATATTTATTCATCTGGGAGAAAAATCTGAGGGACATTAAAATGTGTTTTCAACAGAGACAAGAACATGAATATAACAGAACAGGTAAATGAACATGTTTCAAGTAAACAGCTGGACTGATCAGGTCCAAACACAGAGTGATAAACTTGTCAAACAGCTGTCATATCTTTATATAGAAGCTCTTTATAAATGCTGCTCACTGCAGTCTGTTTACTAATAATGTCAAAGTGTTAGAAACACAGAAACATCAGAATGGTCTTTGTTCACAGAAACCTGTCTGGGATCCTTTGTTGTTCTTTTGATGCAGAGTTACATTATAAATATAAAGAGTTATTTCAGAGTCTCATCAGTTTTCCTGCATGTCTTTATTTAACACATCAGCAGGGCTGAAGCTCTCATGTTAAACACACACTGATCTATGGACACGTTCATGTGTTTCTAACAGAACCAGGCTGTTATCAGCCTGCACTAACATTATGTCACACACACTGAATGTAACAGTGACAGTTTACATCATCACACAATCAGCTGTGATTGTTTCACTGTCATCAAACGAGTCAACAGGAAGTAGAATCAATAGAAACCAATCATTTACTGACAGCATGTCTGATGGAAATAAGTGCAGATTATGTATGAAGTCTAACTGCACACAGTAACTGTGTTACAATAAGGACTTAACAGCGCCCTCTGCTGGAGTGTTTCAGTACTGCGTTAACTAGAATACACCACCTCCTCCTCACACCACCTGCTACAGCTCTACTCTTCTATGACTACAGTCATCCACAGCACTGATGTGAGGTCACATGGTTCATATGTAAGGAGCACAGCTGACCTCAGGTCAGTTTAATGACTGTGAGCAGCAGCTGTGTTATTGTCACTGTGACAGGGAGACACTCTCAGACACAGCGCTCATGTCAGCTTGTTCTCATGCAGGAGGATCAGGAGCTCCATGTTTGTCTTTCTGTTTGAATCATGATGTGTTTGTGCCATCAGAGTCTGTCATGAGTACTCAGGGTTTCACAGCAGCTCTTCTGGATGCTGACGAGGACTCCAACCTCATGTTTCACCTCTCTGAGCTTCTGATGTCTGTGAACACTCGTGTTTCTTCTCTGGGCTCATCTGGACAAAAACACCTTTCTGTGTTTGGCTGCAGCCTCATTCTGACTGACAGGAAGTGTGTTATCCATGAGCTGCACTTCTGTGAGGAAGTTTCCTGCTGTGTTTCCTGTCTGTGGACAAACACGAGTGTTCCAGCTGAGGACTTGCTTCCTTCCACCTGTCCATACAGGACATCACGCTGTCTGCAGCTCTGTAAATGCAGCTCCAGGTCCTTCCACGTGCTGCTCTGTATTTGTGCAGTTTGTAGTGTGTCCTGGGAAACGTAGCACACATGGTGTTCTTCTGCTGTTTCCTCCTTTCACTGAGTGTGAAACACTGACGCTGTGCTGTTGTTCACAGAGGGGAGCTGATTCTAGCTGCAGCTGGACTCTGTCATCTAACTGAATGTGTTGGTGCTGATCACGGGGCTCTGAGGGGGGAGCAGCAGGAGGACTCTGGATGCTGACGTCAGTGTATCTGTGGAAGCTCCCACAGCGTGTCTGTCATTCAATATTGTGCTGTATATTGTATCTATGCAAAGATGAACAGACTGTGTGTTCACTGGTCTCTGTGCTGCAGCTCTGATGTCATCATCACTCCCTCCTCCACCCTCAGCAGTCCCAGCATGCTGCTGTGGTGCACCCCACCCTCACTCTACACCTGAGCCACAGACCACACCCTCCACCTCAATATACACCACAGTTTTCTCTGCTGTGGAAATGAGATCAGGAGGAAATCATCATTATTATTATTTAATAAACGCTCACATTAATGTGGGCTTATTTGTTTCATATTAGAAACATTAGTTCAGTGTTTTTAGTATAAAATGGTCAAAGTCCCTCTTTTTGCTCCTCCCCTCACCTGTGGATGGACGGTGCTGTTACCGTGGTGACAGCTTGGATGTGTTTCAGTCCTGCCTGGTTATCACTGCAGGAATCTTTCACATTTATTACAGGTAATAACTCTGATTTTTCTGTGTATTATGAACCAAATGTATCCTGATACACACAGAGATGGATGAGCAGAGGTCACATGATGAAAGAACAAACATGGAGTCTTTGATTTATTTAGATATTTATTGATGAATGCAAACAAACCTGACACTGAACCATCGTCCAGCAGAACAAACCTGATCACATGACCTGCTGACCCAAACAGTGCAAAGCTCCATGGCAACAACAACAAACAGCCTCACATATGTTAACAGAGGCTGTTAGAAGCACAGAGTCTTTACAGTCTTTCTCCTGTTTGGACACAGATCTCTGCACATCTTCATCACAGTTACTCACAGACGTGCAGAGTGTGTGGATATCAAAGCTAAGTTTCCACCATGTTTGTAGTCTGTACTGGGACTCATGGAGCATCTCTCTATGAGCACTCAGTGCTTTAAACAGTGAGTCCCAGTTTAACCAGCAGCCTTCACACCACACATCACACAGACATGGAAACTTCAAACCTCAGACTGAAGACACCATCAGAAATAAACAGATTGTGATGAAGATGAAGAACTGGACCAGTTTGCTGTGGTTTCTTCTGTTCCTGTCAGAAATAAGAGTCTGGCAGCACTTTGCTCTCCTTCCACATGTTTAAGGAGGAAGTGAAGAAGAGCGAGTGAGTCGTCTTCCTCTGTGGGCCCAACATCAGGCAGCAGCCACGTATTTTTAAAAACCCAGCACACTGCTTCAGAAACACTGAGTCCAGGTGACCAGAGTCATGTGATCAGTGAGGTCTTCACTCAGGACGTCACTGCTTCAGGACCTGATTCAGAGGTTTATAAGGATCATTGGTGCTGATGTTGTGTGAGAGCTGGTGAACCATGGGGAACATAAATAACAACCAGGCCATCAGCAGTTCTACCCCCAGCTCTAACACCTACATAATACACTATACATATAGTTATTGTTAAGGTTCAAATATTGAGGAAGGAGAGTACAAACAACCAGGTCCAGAAGAGCTTGGTCAAACAATTGATTTTAATGAACACAGGCGTGGGGGGACCAGCGCCGTACGCAGACAGCGCTGATCTCCGACTAATCAAAGCATAAACAGATATTTTATACCATCGGGGTTTGAATTTAATGACGCCCCTTCAACGTCACACAGATACATACATACATACGTCAAATCAAAACCACAATGACTTTTAACACAGTTTGAAAAGAACATTATCTCTATCTTCATGGCAGATGTTTCCTGTCAACCTTTTGACTGCCGCTTCTCCAAAACCACAGACCATGCTCTGCAGTAAGATACCACTTCTGCACGCCCGCAGTTGCAAGCAAACATGATTAACCTCTCACCTATAACTGAATGTATCTACTATGTGTGTGTGTGTGTGTCACGACCTCACTTGGCACTCTGTGCCACCTCTCACCTACTAACGCTCGCAGTAAAACAGAGGCCACTCTCAAATGTGTTAGCAGTTTACTAAAACTATATATGTAGTATATTGAATAAATGTTTTAATCAAGAACCTCTACTAGAAGCTTAATAAAAGAATATAAAAGTATAAAAGATAATAATGAACAACCTGGTTATTCAAATAGCATCATCCAAACAGCTCCTCAGAATAAGCTGCACTTACACTCTGCTTTTAGTTTCACTTTTGCAAAAGCACGCTCTGCAAACCTGCAGTTTCCTGTCAAGACTTTGCACAGAGTGTCCTCAGAATCAACAGAATCAGCCCATACACACTTAAGATTATAACAAGCATTCAAAAGCATTTAAGATCATAGATTCAACTCAACAGTTTAAAGTGGTTATAACTGCACCTGTAGTAAAGGCTAATTGGGTACCAAAATGTTTAAACATCTGAATGCAATATCAATGCTGTAGATTATATTATTAATGCAATGGTAATGATGATGATTATTAACAGTAGCAACAAAATAATTTCCCTGATCTCCACATTATATAGGTTATAGTATGTTATATATAAACGTAGCTGAAGCGGTTTCATTTGCAGCTTCACGCTGCACTTCACATGTTTGTCCACCAGATGGCAGCACAGAGGCCTGTGTTGGAAAGCTTTGAGTAATGAAGCGTTTTCAATCCAAGCTTCAGAAAGCTTCATGTGGTCATCAAGGAAGCAACCAGGAAATATCTGCTGTGTGTAAAAACAGCAACACAAGAATCCAGGATGAAGACAAGAAACTCAAAGCTCACAAAACAGGTGGAGCTAATTTTGTGACGTGTTTGTGTAAAAACACCACAGAAGTGAATCATCAAAGTTTCCATGTGAGCTGATGATGCTGCTGCAGAGTTTCTGTGAACCTCCTGTGACCCCGCCTCCTCATACAGAGACATCTGATTGCTCTTCAAACTGCATCACGTGGACACATGTGATTGTGTGTTGTAGTATTGATCCCAATGCTGGTATCAGTCCTGGATCAATAACACTGGATGGATGCGTTCAGCATGGAGCCCTGAGCTGTGTTACAGACAAACATGGAAACTGACAGGTCTGTGTCATTCACAGTCTGTAACACTTCTAAACAACAGAGGCTGACCCAAGTGCCTCAGAGCCAGGCACGCTCACATCACAGCTCTCTAAATAAGCCAGTTTCAAAATAAGAGCTGAAAGCTGTGTTTGCTTGTGTTAGCTTATTATTGTGGAGACTAACATTCAGTGATCATGTGTTCAGACTCATAATGATTACTCTCAGAAATCCTGATCTTTGTATTTACTGTGTGTTGGATCAATAACTGAGATTCATGGTATCACACAGCTGTGCTGCTGCTGATGTCAGCACATCTGGAACAATACGAGGTATCTGCTACCAGACTGAGCAGGACGTGAGACCTGTGGACTGTTTAAAGCTGTCCCTCCACAGCTCACTCAGACCTGATCCACACCTCAGTGATATTCTCTGACTTCCTCAGTAGAGACAGAAACCATTCAGATCTGGGACCATCAGCTGACTGATGATGTCACACAGACTGTGTTTTTCAGGAACAGTGATTCTGATGTGAGCCTGCTAGCTGACAGCAGACCTGATGAAAGCACATGTTCACATCTGTGAGGACAGACTGGACTCTTTGACTGCACCTTGGTTCTCCTCAGAGGTCTGTACAGGAGCATGTCCACCCCCACTGAAGATCTCAGTCACTGTGAAACATAGAAAGCTGCTTGTGTGGCCTCTGCCTCACATGTAGATACAGCTACAGGTTTCTCTGTCAGTCAGACTGAAACAGTGTCCTGATGCTGCATCATTCAGCTCTGTGCCCCAGTCAGCATCACTGGGAGCTACCAGTGTTTCTGCCCTTTTCCTGTAACACTACACTCAGCACAGGCTCAGCTGGTATCCAGTGTTGGACTTTGGCTTCAGCTGCTGTGATAGATCCTCTAACATAGATCAGCTCTGCTACATGTTGTTAGATAAGTGCAGCTGCTGTCATGTCCTGATGTTTCTCTGGCTCAGCAGCTTCTCCATCAGAGGTTCACATGGAGCTGATCCAGTATCTCCAGTAACTGTGTTCTGTGCCTCACTGGTTCATCCTTCTGTCTGTGTGACGTCAGTCAGATGTTGAAGTTAAACTCTGTAATCTTCACTGTGTCACAGAGTTCAGTGAGTCCCGTTATTCACAGTATCAATCAGATCATCAGAGAACAGCTGATCAGCAATCAGTGGTGCCAACAGCGCCTCCTGTGGTGAGAGGATGCAATAATGCAATGTAGCATTTTTCCACTCAACACTTGCAGTCATGGAAACTGTCTGTTGGATCTGTGTGACGTTGCTTTCTTGGTTAGAGTTCCTCACAAATGTCCAGATGATTCTTCTAATGAGGCGTCGACCATGTTTGCAGCTCTTTGGAAGAAAACGTCGCCCTTTGCCATCCTTACTTTTCTTTGACTTCTTCAAATGCAGCTGAACTCCAGCTGGTATTTTCTTGGACTTTGCAGCTGTTTCTGGTCATCAGTTCATTCCTGCAAACCTCTGAAGCTGAACAACAATGATGCTGCATTGCTGGCTGATCCCAAAAGGTTGATTCTGTTCATCTGGACGTTTTCAGAAACGTTTGCTCACTGATCAGGTGACTTCTTCAGTCTCAGCTGACTGCAGCTTTACAAGCTTACAAACAGCACATTTGCACAATGACTGAAAGCAGCAGCACCTGATATATATGATACTAATATAATACATATACATATATAATCCATACTAATGATGAAGGAACTGAGCTCACAGTCCATTGTTCATTCAGTGAACTACTCAGTTTATTTTGGGCCTCAGAAATGCTCACTCTGTTTGTACATCACTGTCAGCAATAGACTCATTCTGCTGTGTGGACAGGAACACATGTGACATCACTTCCTGTTTGTTTGTGACTGAAGAGGAAGAAGTTTACAAGGAATCATTTAGAAGAGTTTCAAACATCAACTGATTGAATCCATGAATCTGAAAACGTGTTTGTGAGTGAAAGAGACAGACATGTACAGACTGAACTATCTGTTCAACAGTCAGAGTGTTTCTGTAACAGGAGACACTCTTTACACTCCACTCAGCACAGGGACACTGAGGAACCAGGAGGCCAGAGAAACAGAAACCCAGGATAAAGAGTTTGAGTGAATGTGGTGCTGAAGGTGTGGAGGTGGATCAGAGTGTCAGAGGAGACTCTGTAGAAGGACAGAGTGCCAGCAGGACAGTCCACATACACTGCTGCTCTGTTAGAGACAGAGGAGGAGGAGGAGGAGGAGATGGATGTGTAGCTGTTATTGTGACAGACAGAACGAGGACCATCATCAGTGCAGTACAGACTCCAGGACTGATCATTGTATCCAAACCAACAGTCAGCACTGCCTCCTTTCCTTCTGATGCTTCTGTAACTCACTGATATACAAACGTTTCCTCTCCACTCGACCTCCCAGTAACAGCGACCAGTCAGACCATTTCTACACAGCAGCTGATAAACATCATCAAATCTGTCTGGATGATCAGGATATGACTGAACCTCCTCCACATGTGTCACCTTCCTGTTGTTGTCAGACAGTTGGAGCTTTGTGTTCACTGTGTTTGTGTCGATTGTGAGTTGACAGGAATCTGATGGAGAGAACAAACACAATCCAGCTGCAGTTATTGATCCATCATCTGTTCATTGATTGACACTTTGATGATGACTCCTGACATGATGAAGATGGTTGAATGTGTGCTGCTTTGTTTTCATGAATCCCATTAAAAACACACTTACACTTCCTCAGACCTGGTCTCAACCATCGGACTCCAGCAGGCTCCACCCTGAAAGGAGGAGGGGGGTCAGAGCAGCACAGTCAGCATGCACACATGGACATTACATGGCTCTCACACACACACTGTTACACACTGAGCTCAAAGCTCGGCTCCACTGTTTTATTCAAAGAAATCTACATTTATTTATCAGCACATTTAAAAACAGCTTGAGCCAAAGTGCTTGATAATGTATGACACTTTACAGTGTTGTGGGCGGAGCTGAATTAACCCACCAATCAGGGTGGGATATGGATCTCAGGGGACACCAGCCGGGCTTGATGCAAGCAGGGAAACATTTCTCAATGAGTCAAAGTTCCAGCAGCGTTGCCCTGGAGTGTTTCTTTCTTTCCTGTGCCTGGCTGGCTTCCTCCTTTCTATTGGGCAAACGCCGACATTCGCCCCAGCGCGCTGCGTTCACAACACTTCAAAAAAAGTTGTTTTTTTAAGTTGCTGCCCAGCGGGACATTATACGTATATAGATTTATACACACGTCAGTGGGATTTAAAGTTATTTTTCCACAGAGAGAGATCTCATATTAACTCTCACAGTGATGCGTAGGCGGCGGGATAAAAGAAAAGTCATGAACTCAATGCAGCCCAATTTAGTCTGCAGTCACATAGCGACACCTGTTCATCGGCAACAACAGTCCCCGGTAACCCGGACTAATTATAGGGTCGCACCGTAATTTGTGGCTCCATGTTTTTATTTGCATCACTGCGTTTGCATTGCAGCAAACATGAACATTACATATATTTCAATATAATAGCAGTCAAAACAACTAACATCAGAAACAGCTGATGTTATTTGTTATATGTCACGGTGTCATTTCCGCTTCTTTCTCCTGTAACAACAGCCCGGCGCCGTGAGCAGTCGCCTTTTTTGCGCTCGCTATCCCTGCACTTTCTACCATCTGCAAACGCCACGGTGTTCGTGTCGTCATGAAAGACATGAACATCGAGCGTAAAAACAAAGGAGACTGCTACCGGCTTTTTATCTGCCGATCGCCGTGCTACGGTTGCAAGAAAAAGAAGCAGAAATGACGTTCTCTACGCGTTGAGACGTTCCCCGTCCGTCGGCTAAACGCTTGATTGAAACTTCAATGCGACAGTGACACCAAGTAGAATTATAAATGTCACATAGCCCCAAACATGTCTTTTTCAAAGCCTGCGGTGAAGAGAAAGGTTGGTGATGAGCACCGACAATTTCAGGAAAAGTCTTAAAACAGATCTACTGAGGCAGCAAGATTTCTCCAAGAAAGCAACCAAAGAGAATAATGCAGCAGTCGGAGCCACGTGGTTAGTGAGATGATTGCTAAAGCAGGGAAGCCATTCACAGAAGGTGCATTTGTCTAAAAGTGCATATTGCAGGCTGCAAATATAGTCTGTCCGGGAAAGAAAGGTCAGTTTAGCAACATCAGCCTTTCTGCCAACACCGCAGCAGATCGCATTTCTGACCTGTCAAGTGACATTTATGACCAACTGTGTGAGAAAGCCAAATGTTTCAGTGTATACTCAGTCGCTCTTGATGAGACCACAGACATCACCGACACTGCCCAGCTCCCAATGTATGTCCGTGGTGTTGATGACAGTTTTGAAGTGATGGAGGAGCTGCTCACAGTAATTCCAATGCATGGCCAGACCACCGCTCAGCAGATATTTACAAGCTGTGTGATGCCATTGAGAATGTTGGTTTGCCATGGAAGAGGTTTGTTGGAATAACAACAGATGGAGCGCCATCAATGACAGGGAGGAAACATGGACTGGTGGCACAAAACAAACTGGAAGAGGAAGGCGTGGAGGAGGCCATTGCTCTGCACTGCATCATCCATCAGCAGGTCCTTTGCAGCAAATGCCTGAAGTTTGACAATGTGATGTCTATTGTTGTGAAATGCATCAACCAAATCAGATCCAGGGGCTTAAAGCACCGAAGGTTCTGTGCTTTTTTAGAGGAAATGGAGTCAGAATATGGGGATGTGCTCGACTTCACTGAGGTACGTTGGCTCAGCAGGGGAAATGTATTAAAGAGACTTTTTGAGTTGAGAGCAGAAGTGAAGCCTTCATGGAGAAGGATGGAGTTAGTGTTCCTGTGCTAACTGATCCCAAATGGCTCATGGACTCAGCTTTTCTTGTTGATATGACACATGAGCTTAATGTACTGAACAAGACGTTACAAGGCCAGGGGCAACTTGTCAGTGCTGCCTATGACAACGTGAGAGCATTCTCCACAAAACTGGCGCTCTGGAAAGCTCAGCTCTCTCAGACAAACCTTTGCCATTTCCCAGCATGCAAGGCACTCGTGGATGCAGGCACACCATTCAGTGCTGACGAGTATGTTGATGTCATTTTGAGGCTACAGGAGGAATTTGACCACAGATTTGCTGACTTCAAGACACACAGAGCCACCTTTCACATTTTTGCGGACCCCTTCTCCTTTGATGTGCAAGATGCCCCTTCTGTGCTTCAAATGCAGCTCATTGAGCTGCAGTGCAACTCTGAACTCAAAGCAAAGTTCAGGGAGGTGAGTGGAAAAGCAGACAAGCTTGGACAATTTTTGAGAGAATTGAGCCCTAGTTTCCCTCGGCTTTCCCGAATGTTCAAGCGGACCATGTGCCTTTTTGGTAGCACATACTTGTGCCAAAAGCTCTTCTCCACTTTGAACTTCAATAAGTCCAAGTACAGGTCCAGACTTATGGATGATCATCTTCAAGACATACTGAGGGTCGCAACTGCTTCCTCCCTCAGGCCAAATCTGGCTCGGCTATGCGAGAGGAAACGCTGCCAGGTCTCTAGCAGCAAGGAGTAGGCAAGAGAAGCCATGTTCAGAAGAACAGTTCATTTTCTACAGTGTTCCATTCATGTTCAGAAGAAGGTTATAGAACTGTTAATACAGACATTTCAATCCAAATACAGCAGATATAGAAGACTGAAAGAAAAACACAAGTTCACTGACTAAAAATATCTTATTATTATTTTATTTATGTATTACAGATTGATTTATTTTCTTATTAATTCTTAATTTGTTTATTTATTTTTCGTATTTTGTGTTAAAAAATAAAAATAAAGAGATTTGAGAAGATTGGAATTTTTTAACCATGCCTTTCTTGTGGAAAACCTAATGCGGCCCAGCCTCACCCAGACTCTGCCTGCAGCAGCCCCCAGCTAAATTGAGTTTGAGACCCCTGTCCTACACCATAAATCAGTAAGAGAGGGTACGACCTCTCTCATGGCCCCAAGTGGTGTGTGCATGCCAGAGCACTCTGGAAGGCACACAGAGTCTTTACAGACTACTCAGGATCAAACCTCTATCATTATGCAATCGATTATACAACTCTAAGCATATATGAGTAAATATTTCTAAGCATAAATGACAATCAACAATATAAACCTTACAGCTGGTTTTAATAACAGAGTTCATTTGTTTCTCAAATGAGAAAGAGCTATCGAGAAACACTCCTAAATCTTTAGTTCTGAACTTTTTTTTATAGGGCTGCACGATTTTGCATAAAATGAGAATCACGACTTTTTTGCTTAAATTGAGATCACGATTCTCTCACGATTTTCTTTTTCAGTATAAATATTTATTGCACTTATTAACTGCACATCAACTTCGTAACAGTTGAGACTGAATATAAAAACAATAAATAAACATAAAAACAACAAATGTCTCACATTTTGTTGTTGCAGCAAAATGTTGTCCTGCTTGAAATTCCGTCTCCACCGTTGCTCGACGCTGCGTGTACAGAGCAGGTAGTGCAACAATAGAAAAATAGTTGCGGGACGGCACTGTGTAGCGTTTGTCTAGGGTGTTGATCATTTTCCTAAATCCCTCGTTTTGCACAGTGTTGATGGAGCCATATCTTTGGTCAGGTGATAAGTGATAGCCTCCGTGATGTCTTTGTGCCTGCGGGAGTTCGACGTGTATAGGGAAGCGCTGTATAAGGTTCCCGTTATTGATGTTTGGGTGGTTGACCGGGACGGATTTTCTCCTGTCACTTTCTCGTCATCCCTGACGTGCTCTCCGTTGTTGTTTCCCTGCTAATTTTAGCATCACACGGCACAGCTTCTGTATCACGTGGTATAAGGCTCCGCCCTTGTCATTTGTTGAGCAGGAAGAGTGAGCGCTTGTTTTCATGCAGATTACGTCCCGGATCAAAATGCGGTACAATCTTTGTCGTCTTTTTTTTTTTTTTTTTTTTAATTGTTGTCATTTGGAAATGAGATCGCACATAAGTATGAATTGAGATCGCGATTTTCCAACAATTAACCGTGCAGCCCTACTACTAAGGATAAACCTCTATCATTATGCAATCGATTATAAAACTCTAAGCATATATGAGTAAATATTTCTAAGCATAAATGACAATCAACAATATAAACCTTACAGCTGGTTTTAATAACAGAATTCATTTGTTTCTCAAATGAGCAAGAGCTATCGAGAAACACTCCTAAATCTTTAGTTCTGAACTTTTCCAGTGGGCCAAGGTCGACATTATCTGCTAATGCTAAATAGGCTGCCGTTATTAACTAATGCTAATTTGATGTGAATTAGCATTATGCAATAATGCTAACACTTACTTTTTAACAATGTGAGTAGCTAATGCTTACACTATTTCCCTTAACTTTATAACAATGTGAACAGCTAACGCTAACACTCTTTTCCCCTAGCATTACAACAATCTGAGCTGCTAATGCTAAGTAGGCTGCTATTAGCACCTACGTCTAATTTAAGGCAAATACACATTAGAACCTAATGCTCATATCGTTTTCCTTTGCTTTATAACAATGTGAGCAGCTACTTCTAAATAGCATTAGCTAATAACAGCAGTCTAATTTAATGCAAGTTAGCCTCATTTGCATTATAACGATGTGAGGAGTTAATGCCAAATATGCTGGGGGTGAATAATTATTACCAGCTAATGCTAATATCGTTTTCTCTTCCCTTTTAACAATGTGAGCAGCTAGTGCTAGGTAGGCTGTTATTAACTAATGCTAATTTATCCGCTAATGCTAACAATGTTTTTTCTTCCATTATAACAATGTGATGTGTGTTACTGTTAATAACTATTGCTAATTTGATGCGAGTTAGCATTACCCGATAATGCTAACACTTTTCCCTTCCTTTTTAATAATGTGAGCAGCTAGTGCTAAGTAGGCTGATGTTAGTAGCTAATGCTAATTTGATGTGAATTAGCATTGTATTAATGAGGAGTTAATGTTAAGTAGATTGCCATTAGTCGCTAATGCTAATTTTAGGTAAATAGAAATTGGCAGCTAATGCTAATACCATATTTTCTTGCCTTATAACAATGTGACCAGCTAATGCTAAGCAGGTGCCGTTATTAGCTAATACTAATTTGAGGTAAATTAGCATTGTCCGCTTATGCTAACAATGTTTTTTCTTCCTTTTTAACAATACACCATTAGTGGCTAATTCTAATTTTAGATGAAAAAGCATTAACAGCTAATGCTCATGCTGTTTGCTTTGTAAGAATGACAGCAGCTAATGATACGAAGTCTACCGTTATTAACTAATGCTAATTTGATGTGAATTAGCATTATCCGATAATGGTAACTCTTTTCCCCTGCATTATAACGATGTCAGGAGTTAATGCTAAGTAGGCTGCCATTTGGGGCAAACTCTAGAGGTGAATAATTAGTAGCAGCTAATGCTAATACAGTTTTCTCTTTCCCTATAAAAACTTGAGCAGCTAATGCTAATTTGATGTGAATTAACATTATATTAGTGAGTAGTTAATGGTAAGTAGGCTGCCCTTATTAACTAATACTACGTTGATGCGAATTAGCATTATGCGCTACTGCTAATACTGTTTTCCCTTACTTTTTAACAATGTGAGCGGCTAATTCTAAGTACGCTGTTATAAATAGGTAACGCTAATTTAATATGAGTAAGCATTATCCAATAATGCTAACACTGTTTTTTCTTACTTATTAAAAATGATAGTAGCTAATACTATTACTGCTTTTAGCGGCTTATTCTAAGTAGGGGTGAATAATTATTAGCAGCTAATGCTAATACCGTTTTCTCTTTTCTTATAACAATATGAGCAGCTAATGCTAATTTGATGTAAATTAGCATTATATTAGTGAGGAGTTAATGCTAAGTAGGCTGCCATTAGCAGCTAAAGGTAATTTGAGGTGAATAAGCACTAGTAGCTAATGCTAATAACCTTTTCTCTTGTGTTATAATGATGTGAGACGTTAATATTGTTCTCAAACTACAGAATGAGAATGAAATATTGATTCTAACAGGGTCCCATAAACAGTATTAGCTTAGCAGCATTAGCTTTCAGAGTTTCCATCATGGTCACACAAATCCTTAGCAGAGCAAAGTGGCCTACTTAGAAATAGCTGCTAAAGTTGTAGAAAGCAAAGGGAAAACAGTATTAGCATTAGCTGCTAAATGTGCACTTGAGAACAAATCTATTGTTAATTCAGCTGTGAATGTAGAGTTTGTCATTATTTAAGCTTCCATTTCCAAATGTTAGCTGCTCCTGTCTGCCTCTTTGTCACAGACACAGACTGAAATGACTCACAGCCTTGTTTCATCCTTCTGTCAGTGTCACTGACTGTCACTGTGACTGTGGACATACAGCATGGGAAACACACACATGGCTGACCTCTTATTAGGTACACAGTGGCCACTATCTCAGGTATAGTACACCTGTGACCTAATAAAGTGTATCTAAAGTTACAAAATGTTGTCTCTGTCCAAATATTTATGGACCTAACTGTAGGTCTACTTTTAATGAAACTCTCAACATGACTTCTCAGTTATCATTAATGTCCCTGCAAACAGACTCCTTGGAGACCCCTACACAAATATCCATGTACTATCCAGCTACACTAGTGTGTCTGTCCCTGAAAATATTCCTGCATGTGTGATTGTTCATGTCTCATCTGGAAATGTTTCCAGCTCTTCCTCCTCTATCAGACATTCTTCATACCTGAGAGTGTCAAGTCTCCAGCCTGGATCCTTCAGTCCAGCCGACAGAAGCTTCATTCCTGAGAGACCTGGATGATTGTAGCTCAGGTCCAGCTCTCTCAGATGGGAGGGGTTGGAGGTCAGAGCTGAGGCCAGAGAAGTACAGCCTTCCTCTGTGATCAGACAGCCTGACAGACTGCAGACACACAAAACAACAATCCATCTGTTATCCATCTCTATGGCAGCATAACTAAGGGATGGTTCAGGGTCACCTGATCCAGCTCTAACTATAAGTTTTATCAAAAAGGAAAGTTTGAAGCTGATCTTCAAAGTAGAGAGGGTGTCTGTCTCCTGAACTCAAACTGGGAGCTGCTGCCACACCCAGTCCAACATAGCCAGGCTTTCTTTGCTGCTTTGACAAAACCTCAAATCCCAGTCAGAGATGGTGAGCATCATCACAGTGATGATCATTTCTCTGTAACCCAGGCTTCCTGCTTCAGGATCTGTGCACGCTCACAGAACAAGGAGACCTTTAAACATCATTTCACTAAATGGATGGACTGAGCTCAGCCTACAGATGAACTGGTGCCAGAGATCATAAAGAACATCAAACAGTCAAATTCAACACTTTAATGGAAATATGAGATTAATGCTGCAGACAATCATGAACCTGCTGAATTCATGAACATCAAGAATGCAGCGAGTGGTAAAATAAAGATTTGACCTCAGTGTTCCTGTCTATTCCTAACATATTCCTAACATGATAGCTGCACTTTAGAGCTCTAAAACTGGAACTGACACATGTTTAAACTCTACATGTTACTCAGTACATTCAGTTCTGACACTCGCCCACAGTCCAACAAAGGAAACATGGAGATCACATCAGTTTGACACAAAAGTCTAATTATTGCAAGTTAACCAGTTATTGATTAACACCAACAATTATTTTATCACACACTAACACAGTTTTTAAAATCATGATTAATTTGAAAATGCGTGCTCACTGGCTCTGAATATAAAAATCCAAAAAGTAGGGCTGCTATGATTTGTCGAATATTAAAATCGTAGACGACTAATTAATTAGTTGACGTGTCGTTCGAAGCTTTGTAAGATCACAAAAGACGCAGGAATAAGTAGTAGGATTCAAGAGTGTAATAACGGACTGAAACAGAAGATGGCAGCACTGCATGTACAAGGATGCCAGCTGTAGTTAAACCCCGAAGAAGAAGAAGCTGTGTCAGGTATGGGTGGTTTTTAATAATTGATTCATTGATTAAAATCGATTCTGGCTTGGATAACGTCATATCGATTCATTAAAATCCTGAATCGATTTTTTTATATAAATGTATTTTGCCCAAAATTCCAGAATCAGTGAGATGTGACTTTCTCACTCGACGGCACGGACACGGTCGGGGCTGAAAGCTGACAGCTCGCTGATGCTGATGTTTCGGCGGGTCCGCGCTTTGTGTTTACGCCGATTCTAAAGCTGTTAGTTTGATCTCCCTCCAAACAATATTGACCGAACCAGCAGCAAAAGAAGATCCAAACTACGCTTCACATAAACATCGTCATGGACTCACTCTGACTTTTGCTGTTTTTCATGCATCTCTCTCTCTCTCTCTCTCAACAACAGTTTCCCATCTATCCCTGAAATCTGTTTTCTGCATTATTCGCTTGCTTGTTACGCACAAGTTTTTTCCTTTTACTTCTGAAAAGAAAACCTAATTTCTGCCGTTCAATAGGAAAATCACCTTCATGTGTTTCTGTGTTTATCTTCAGCTATTTTGACACAAAGGCATCTGCTGTGATGTTCACACCTTTGATAAAGTCTGGCATGTGTCAGCTTCCTTTTTATAGATACAAAAATATGTAAATGTACTGATCTGAATTATAGTAATCTGACTATAAGTATCTGACTGAGGCAAAATTTCCCCGATTCAAATCCAATTGAATCAAATCATGGATCGAATCGATTCAGGACCTTGTGAATCAGAATCGAATTGATTCTAGAAATCAGTGACGATACCCAGCCCTAGTGTCATTGTAGCTTGGACCAAATTGATGGGCTACATGAGGCCGTATGAAAAGGAAAAGAAAAAAACAAAAACGCTTGGACATAATGGACATATAGCATAATGGACAGGTTTTTGTCAGGGCGCTCACACAAATCCAAAGCAGGAGATGAAGCATCGCTGAATATGTTTCCAAACCAACCTTTTTTCAAGCTAAAGACTAGAAAATATGGTGAAGCAAATCTTCCCTTTGGCTTCACCTGCACAAGTGCCGAGGTAGGTCTGCCTGCAGAATTGGTTTTCCCTGCGTTGGGAGCAGCGCTGGGCTGTTTAAATCACGGACAAACAGGATCCCACATTCTTGATTTTTAGTTCACAAACACTAATGACTAACTACTCCTGACATTTTGGAGGTGTTAGCTCTTTACAGTAAAGTTACAGTGGGATACAAATAATATCAGGCTGATCCTGCCACGATTTGTTCCCCTGGTTCAAAGGAGTATGGGCCTTGAATCCACGGTCAGGGGATACAGAGCAGAGTTAATTTTAGGGAGATCAGCTTTTAAGTGAAATGATAAGACAGGTCCATTTCACTATAGATGCCCTCCAGAGCAAGATTAGCGAGACTCTGCAGGAACTGAAAACACTTCTACCCTCTCCTATCATAGAAGAGGTTCACAAGGTTGTGCACAAGGCTCAGTGGGCCCAACACTCTGAAGGAAAAGAAAATTCCACACTTTGTTAACAAAAATCTTTACTTCCCAGTCAGAACCTACACAACTCAGAGAAAAACACACACCTGAAGACAGTCAGGAAAAATGGCTGAAGAACTTTTCAGACCGGAATCTCAATGAAACTGAAAAGGACTCAATTTTGCTATTTCTCCGCAACAGTTGCCCATAGTGGACCTCATCACAGCCACAGAATCCGCCATACGGATTAATAAATTATCACAGACAGAAGCAGAGCAAATCAGGATGAAAGTCTCAGCCACCCTCTCCAGTGTCAAAGTCCCTCCGTCTAACCTCACAATACAAGAAAAAAAGGCCGTCGCTTCCCTGAGCAAAGACCACAACATCCCTATATTACCAGCTGATAAGGGAAGGTTCACCATGGTCCTTAACACAACGGATTACCACACAAAGATCACTACTCTCCTCGGTGACAACAATACTTACGAAGCCTTAAAGCGAGACCCCACAAGCAGCTACAAAAAGAAAGTTATAGCTTGTGTGGCACCCTGAGTATTTTGAGCATTAAGAACAAGTCTCAGATGTGTTCCTTATGTGTTCGTGCCCACCCCTCATCATCTTTATTTTGCTATTTGTTGTGACAATAGTTTGCATCATAACACAGAGCGAAAAGCTCAGTTGCTCCCACCTGATGTGATGTTAGGGCGATATTTAGTTTCGCCAGTAGGTGGCAGTGGCGGCTCAGACAAACGGGTACCTGGCAAAATAATTCTTCACAAAAGTAACGCAGGCCAGTTATTACAATGGAAGCCGCCAGTAACACTGAATTGTTTTGCTGTGTTTCAGGTGAGAGCAATATACGAGAACTACATACATTTATGTAAAGTTGATGCTTATTTAACATGTTTGGAGTGTAATTCTTGTTTATATGGAGTTTAATGTGAGCGAATAAGGGAGTTGTTTCACGTTATCTGTGGGTAATGCTAGTAACATTTGTGCGCTAGCTAAGTCATGTTAGCCTCCTGCATTAATCTCTGTAACCGTGTTGTCCCATCAGTAAGGTGAAAGGAAACTGTTAGCTGGTTTCAGTTAAAGTTATAGGAAATAGACCAGCCAGTACATGTTATGTTGTCTATTGTTACTGGTCATTTTCTCTGTGTGTTAAGGGCTGATTAATACATGGCCATTACACGTATGACACAAAAGTAACGCAGGCCAGTTATTACAATGGAAGCCGCCAGTAACACTGAATTGTTTTGCTGTGTTTCAGCGCAATAAATCTTCATGTGCACCTGAATGAACCCTGTCGTCCTTCAGTGTGTAACACTTGCCTTCAAGAACTTGAAAAGCACAAAATCATCGATCATCCTGCAACTTCGTCTATACCCAGGGGATGCCATAACCTGGATTTATGGACTTCCTAACATCTAAAATCCAGTTCTGAGATCCTCCCCAGACACCTTAACGCCCACTCACATCCTGGGCCATCTGACCTCAGGAAATCACATGATAGGGTGGGTCCAGGTTTCACAATGAGCTGAAACCCTGGCTGAGTGTGACCCACACCCATTTTCACACCTTGGCTCATGTGATTAGGTAGAGGATCATCAGGGGTCCTTTGTCCCTCTTTGGGGGGAAACTCCCACTGGGTTTAAATCTGGGACTCCCCACCATTTGACCTTAAAACTGAATGAATGAATGAAAGCTTTATTTGTCACAAGCAGGTTGCCCTGCAGCGAAATGGGAACCCCCCCCCGACCTTACACACATAACACGGGGTTACAAGTCGGAGATCGGTAGCGTTACAGAAAAACACTGAAATGTACACAACAACAAGAAGGTACAAGAGGAAAAAAAGAGACCTCCACTCATGCTGTGCTTCCATGGTAGGACAGCACGAGAACAGGAAACAAAAAAAACTCCTCTGCACAAAAAGCACATGAATGTCCACAGCACAACATTGTGAAGACATGACAAGCCACAGGGTTGGGTAGGGGATGAGGAGTAACCCCAGGCAACACAGCAGCCATCCTGTAACGGCGCCGTCTTTAAAAAAACAGCACGGGCCCAGACCCGCTTCGTGTTCCCAGGGGGCAACAAGCATCGAAGGCGTTGGAAAGAGAGGGGGGATGAGTGAGTGCTTATCAGTGTAAGTGTATGTGTGTGCGTGTCCATAGTTCAGCTGAGACAGTGTCCTTCGGCCTATCAGGCTAAGTAAACAGTCCTCCAGCCAATCCAGGTGGCCTTGCATGGGATAGGAAGAATAGCCATAACACGGTCGTTATCAGGGAGTGATTGTTCAGCTCCAGCCTTGGGCCTGCAGCTGGCGCCGTGATGGGGGTCCGCAATTTTGATGTTGATTTTGTAAATTTCCACGCGAGCAGCCCAGGAGAATTTTCAGGCTGCTCTTTAACACTCCGATGCTGGTCTCTCAATCTCCCGTTGGAGAGCCGCCAGCCTCCCCATGATGGTATCAAACTTCTGTTCCATGGTGTTATCATTCTTTTGATTCTGAGATCTCACAGCTGCAGTGATCCGTTCCGCGATGCCTTCCAACTGTCGCTCAAGGGTCTCATTCTGAGCAGGCCCCTCTCTGATGTATCCCATCATACGCTCAATGGTGTTATTTTGAGCCTTCATAGCAGCTGTAAGCGTCTCCAAGGTGTTAACCATATTACGTTCGTTGTGAGAGGTCGCGCCTCGTCCCATCGCTTCGATTCCAGCGGGCAGCCTTGGGGGGGGGGGGGGGTTTGAACAGCTGGTTCCGCTCTCTTATTTCTCCGATAAACCAGGGCTAAGCCAACTCCGATCAGCAAGAACCCTGTTATCACGGTTCCGAATAGATAGATATCTTCAGCGTCCTCGATCGACAGTCCCGCCAGGCACATGACCCTCCAGTTCTGCCACCCATCCATCGTGTATCCGGCAGGGAAAGTCCCTCCAGGGCACTCAGGCTCTCCCGAGCCCAGACTTCTCGTTGAGAAAAGGGTGTCAATTCAGAGACCAGTTGATCAAATCCATAATTCTCTTTTAGGTTTTAGAGAACGACAGTGAGAGACTGTTCCAGGGAAAGTAATACACACGAGACAAGACAGGACACAGAGGCTAAACAGGGAAGATAAGGGTGAGGAGGAGAGGAGAAAAGTGCGACCGCCTTCGCTGAGAGCCAAGAGCCAAGAAGCTTCTATGATGAGAGGTGAAACGTCTTCAAGTAACTTAAAGATGTCCAGACGCTTTTCTTTCCAAGCTCCTTAGACTATGATGACCTGGATGACTGAGAACCTTCACAGACATATTTCAACAATATAAAGTTTTTAAGTGATCATCAGCAGAAAGGTTTTAAATCGGACCTTAGAGTTTCCAGTGTACAGTTGGGACTCTTTACTCCAACAGACAGAAGCTTCACTCCTGAGTCCTGCAGGTCACAGTTACTCAGGTCCAGCTGTCTCAGACTAGAGGACTGGGAGCTTAGAACTGAGGACAGATCTTCATAGCCTTTCTCTGAGAGGTTACAGTGACTCAGTCTGAAAAATAACAGATAAATAATAAAACCAACACATTTCTTTAAGTATAATGAGTCGTTATTACATTTAGTAATATTTAATCCTGTTTTTTTTCTTCATTCTGTGAGTTGGTATACATGCATACATACATACATATGTACATATAGTTTGATCTGACCTGAGAATATTCAGTTTACAGTGTGGACTCTTCAGTCCATCAGAAAGAAACTTTGTTCCTGAATCCTGCAGGTCAGAGTTATTCAGGTCCAGCTCTCTCAGACAGGAGGACTGGGAGCTGAGAGCTGAGGACAGAGCTTCATTGCGTTCCTCTGACAGGTTACAGAGATTCAGTCTGTAAAAGTAACATTATAAAAAGTCTTAGTGGAGAATACAATTCATGGTTAGCTAAAAAAATACATTTATGTCTGGAAAAAAACCCACTTGTAGTTGGCTTAGTAAAAACATAGTTATAAGAGTAGCTAAATGGAAACAAATGAGGAGCTGGCAAATTGCCATTGTAGTGAACTTTGGAACATAATATATACTTTTTAATATTCAATTGGAAATAGTGGTGGAGAAAAGGTTGTTAAAAAATAAAGAAAAAATAGATCAGATGGAAAGACCCCTGACCGAAACAAGCTTTAGCTTCTTCCCTTTAAGTCCACCCTTCCTAAACACCCTTTTTCCATTGGCTAGTTTCAGGATGTATACTGAAGAGCAGCACTTAGTCTTTGTATCTTCACATGCTGGTTTAGAATGTGTTAAAGCAAACTGTAGACCTACTAAAAACATATTTTCTGACTCATTATAAAGAGTCCTATCCCACAGTCATGTCTGTCCCGTTTGTAACAACTGAAAATAAAATAAACTCATAATTATAATAAAGGTCAATCAAATGGACCAATATGGCAAGGCCACGATGATCCACTTGATAAAATAAATCCGCTTGGCATCTTTCTTGGCCTTAAGACAACAATTCTGATGGCTATAGATCCAAACGGGACAAAAATAAATAAAGAAATAAATAAAGAAAGAAATAAAGAAAGAAAGAAAGAAAGGAAAAGTCTCAGATCCATTTGCGAATTTTAGAACCTGATTCTGGAATATGACAGTGGGCATCTTAGTAACAAAGTCAGTCATTTCCTGCTTAAGTAAGTAAGTAAAGTTTATTTATTAAGCGCTTTTCATAGACAGGTAGTCACAAAGCGCTGCACACAGAGATTAAAATAAACAGTACGATAAATAGCAAAATGCACAATATACACAATATAGTTTAAATGTAAATTAAAAATATAAAAATGTAAAAAGCATTGGTCAATAGAAAGCTTGTTTAAACAGTAAAGTTTTTAACTGTTTTTTAAAGGATTCCACAGATTCAACCAAACATAGTGTAGAATAAGGAGGGGATGTTTTTCTCATTATCATTTAATATTTTAATATGCCATTATTAGTTCATTAGAAGTATATAACCAGCTTTGCATTAAGCATAAATTGAAGTTTTTGATCTTACATTATTCTTTGCATTACAGTGATGGTGATAACTTTAGTTTGATCTTTTCTTACAGGTACCAGAATAATAACATGATTTTTCATTGCAGATGTAACCATAATCATTCCATACACATTGCAGTTTGTTGCTTATTCTAGAGTTGTGCTCAAGGTAATTAAAGGTTAAAAGCTACAGCCAGCGCGAGTCTGGCTGATCTATGGAGGGCAAAGGCTTTGAGCTTGGAAGGCCGCACGCGCTTACACAGCACTTATAAGATGTCATTCTTGGTGATTTTGTGCTTAGTCATGTTTTAATATGTTTTAAGTAGAAGTAGCTGATCCAGCAATATTCATTTAATATTATATACTTGATTTAGAGCAATACACACTGATGGTCTTAATAAATGAAAGAGTCCTTGTAGCTGCCATGTTGTGTCTCAGCAGGGTACAGACGGTTCCAGGAGAAGGGGGCAGTTAGCATCTGCCCTCGGGAAGGAGACAATGTTATTCTTTGTGTTAAATAAAATTGTCAACATTGATTGTATTACACCTGTCACTACGCATGAGGGGGCGTTCTAATACCCTGATTTCATAAAACTATGGAGATGTGTTTTTTGAGATGAGATCTGAGACTGTCTGCATACAGTGTCCATCTCCCACGTGTGTGATCATTAAATCATCGTTTGACTCAACCCGACCGGACCAGTGTTGTTATTGTGGGTTTTTCCTCTGGTGTCCATCTCCAATATTTTTGAACCATAACAATAGTTGTAGAGGTAGACTGTTCCACAGCCTTGGTGCCACAGACTGAAAGGCTCCGCCCCCTTTCATCTTCAGACGTGTTCTGGGAACAACCAACAAACTCTGACGGTGTGTTCACACCGAACGCGATGGACGCGAATAGAGCGTCAGGTTTACATGTAAAGTCAATGGAAAGGCGCGATGACACGCGATTGCGGGTCCCGCGAAAATTCGGAAGCAGATTTGAGTCGCGAAAACGCAAAAACGCCTGAAACGCGCGTCAGTGTAGCGCGTCTGGCGCGTTTGACTCGCAAATAAAACCATGCGCGTGAGTTTTTGTGTTGCATTTTGTGCATACGCACGTTTTGCGTCTACCGCTTGAGTTGGAAAAATCTGAACTCCAGCGTCAAATCGCGCCGCGACAACCAATCAGGAGCCTGGTGACGTGGCTGTGACCTAGGTCAAAGGGGCAGATCCAGCCAAAGCCCTTCATACTTCGATGGAGGGAAGGCTAATCAATGCGGTAGCAAACAACCCGGAGCTGTACAACACCAGCTGTTTTCTGTACCGAGACAGGAATAAAAAGGACCGAGCTTGGAGGAAGATATGTGAAGAGATCGGGCAACCTGGTAAGTTCATTCATTTCTCTTTTGAAAGTCTTTACTGACCCGGGGAAGCTGCACAAAAGCTAGCAAGCCACCGCTATTTTCCCACTGACATACAAATACCGTTCTGCTTTTATGCATGTTGTCATTTAGGAATATATTTTATTGTTTATTAATAAACAGCACACAGTGGTCCCGCTGTTCATCCGTCACTGCTTTGCTTTTTTGCTGATTTTTTATTGCACAGTACAGCATTGCATTCTGCAGCCTGATTGACAAATCTCCTTCGTGTCGTGTCTCCTGCGCTTGCCAAATTTATCATGTTTGGTTTTGATAACCATCGCGTCCAATAGAAATAACAGCACAAAAACACCCATAACTATGAGCCTCATTCGGAAATAGACACCTGCACCGTGAGGGAAAAAGGCGCACGAAAGTGGCGGGCAGATGAAGACAAACCGCGGCATAATAATACTTTTACGTTTTGCAATCTACAAAGGTTTGCACTTTGAGAATCAGTTGTGAGAACTGTGACCAATGTTCATGTGTGTGTGTGGAAAAAAAGTGTATAAAGTGCGTGGCCAGGGGCTAGTTATTCTGAGAACCCCTGCTGCAATAAATGAGGGACCACTGTCTACTCTACGATTATTATATCCAACCTGTTAACATTTAATACTGTATTGATAGAACCAACTGATTCTGCAGCAGAGCATCCCCTGTTGCTTCTCCTGGCTCCCCAGTCCCTGAGCTCCTGCTGCTGCACCCACAGATATGTACAGCAAGCACTGATACCTTTTTAGTCGGTGGGATTCCCTTGTGATCACCTTTACTAAATATCTACAACCAATCTGATTATATCCTGTTATTGTTTTTTTTTTTTTCAATGTTGAAATTAAAATCTAGTAGCAGCCTTCTCATTTCTTTGTGTTTTGTGCTGTTTTACAGGCCCACAGAGGAGGACGGCTCTGAGGCAGATGAGGGACGGGTCCCAGGACGGTCCATCGGCGCTGGAGCTGGCCACCCTGGTGTCCCTGAAGAGTCCACACCAGTCTCCAATGGAGCATTTCCTCCTCAGCCTTGTTCCTGCTCTGGAGAGCAGCTGGTCCTTTTTATTCCTGTCTCTCTGTAAATTCTTATATTTTATATATTTATGTTTAATGTTTTTCTGTTTGAGACTTTTAATATTATTTCAAATAAATGTTTATAATGACTAATGTCTCAGTTCTACTACACAGCAAATGTTGGCACACAACTTGACACATGTAGAATTTATTTCATATTATACTAATGACAAAATATACTGATACAGTGGGATGCAAAAGTTTGGGCAATCTTGTTAATAGACATTATTTTCCTGTATAAATCGTTGGTTGTTACAATAAAAAATGTCAGTTAAATATCATACAGGAGACACACACAGTGATATTTGAGAAGTGAAAAGAAGTTTACTGGATTTACAGAAAGTGTGCAATAATTGTTTAAACAAAATCAAGCAGGTGCATAAATTTGGGCACCACAAAAAAGAAATGAAATAAATATTTAGTGTATATCAATGTGTGTGTCTCCTATATGATATATGGGGTGCCTTTGTCTGGATGTGCTTCCCATCCAGAGCTGCACAGCACAGAGGAAAGTTCCAGCGCTCCTGGAATCCCTCTGTGATGGACCGCCAGTCTCCAGGTGAAGGCACAGCCATGAAGTCGTCCACTAGACAGTCCCAGATGGCCGTCGCTGCCTGGGGGGTGATCTGGCTCACCGTGGACACACCGACTCTGTAACTGAACGCTTGGTGCTGAAGGAGTCCCCGGTGACAAGGAACCTGGACAAAATTGTTCAAAATCAGTATTATGTGTACTGCAGTTACAAAATACATTATTCAAATTCCAAAATACTTTTGTGATGTCAGATTTAACCTTGTATGGTGTTCGGGTCTGTGAGACCCGTTTTCAGTTTTTCTCAAAAGAAAAATTAAACAATGAATTATTTTTTCAACCTGAAATTCATTGGCTTTGGCTTATTTTCTGTGAAGAACATAAATCCAAACTAATTTTCAATGACCTCATACTGTACCTCCCCCCACGCATTTACATTACGTACAAGGTGTTCGGGTCCACTGGACCCAGGTCTAATAAAAGTGTTGAAAGTGCAGGTCCTGTGTTCCCACACTCTTTCTGGTGCTGCTGATAGTGTTTTCTTCCCCTCCTGCTTGCGCACAAAGTTGCAACATTGTTGAAAATTCAACTATCAACACAGTCTGCTCTTACATTCCCGCACATTTTACCCTCTTTCTTGAGGGATCCAAATTTTATTTTCTCATACCCTGTCCCACCTGCAAATTAGGGCCATAATACTATAAATAAGACTTTGCCAGTGTGGTTCCTTATCACAACTGATCAAGATGGCAAAAGATTATCTGCTGCGAGGGCCATCCAATTGATTTTGGAAGAGAGAGGGGCTTCTGATGATGATGTTGACAAAGAGGTTTCAGAATATTTCACATTTCTGAAAATTCAGAGTCTGACAGTGAAGAAGAGGATGAGGTTGAGCACCATTTAGTAACAAAACGAAGACGAGTACCCCATCTGCAGCCAGCTCCAGGACCAGAACAAGCCCACCAGACAGCAAGTGAAGAAATATGGATGTCAATAACTGGTGAAATTGAATGGTCTTCTTGCCAAGAAATGAGCCACCCTGCAGAGCTGTTACTGTGATAAGCCAGGGCCAACACGGCTGACAGTTACTCATGTGCAGGACATCAAGTCTTCATTTGAGCTTTTCATCCCAGATTCCATCCAGAAAATTATTCTGGATTGCAGTAATCTAGAAGGAAGGTGTGTTTTTGGAGAGAGGTGGAAGGAGATGGACCAAATTCATCTAAGAACTCCAAAGGCCTACTTTGGGGTTCTTATCCTTGCAGGAGTTTTCAGGTCCAAAGGGGAATCCACAGAATCCTGTGGGATGCAGAAACCAGCACGAACCTTTCCGTGCATCAATGTTTCTGGAAAACTTCCACAAAACTTCCAGGATTATCCGTTTTGATAACCGAGACGACAGACCAGCTCGACGGCAGAGAGACAAGCTAGCTGCCATCAGGACAGTGTGGGATAAGTGTGTGCACCACCTCCCCCTGTTTTACATCCCTGGGCCTAATATCACCATTGATGCGCAGCTGATCCCATTTAGTTGTGAAACATATTGCTTCACGTGTAAATGTGTTGTCTTTCCACTCACTCCACTTGATTACAACTGATTTATTTTTTTTATAACATTTTATAAAAAAAACAAAACAAAAAAAAACGAGAAGCACATTAATTCATAAATCTGATTTAACAAAGGTAAAGGGAAAAAATTAACCATGTTTGCTGTTCATATGGCTTGTAATTGGGATGAAGTAAACATCTGTTGAGTAATTTAACATAAAATTGTTTGATAGTGTTAATTTGGAAAGCCAAAACTCTAGCGGGTCCACCAGACCCATGAACACTGGCTGAGTAACAAAAATATGAACACCACACAAGGATTAAATCACAAAACTTAAATCTTACATAAAACATTTTGTAATTATAAGGATAATTACAAAATGTATATTAGATAATATCTAAAACAGTTGTGTTTTGTTTTAACTTTAACATATCATAATTTGATTGGTAGCAACTTTCACAACTACAGTGAGCCAATCACTCACAATTCCTAAACATGTCAATCAGGTAGGAATGAAGTGAGACATTAATAGAAATAAAGAGTTGTGTGTTGACATGTAGCCCTTTCCTTGCTTAAATCATTAATATTTTTGAAAAATTAATCTGTGATAAGACAGCTTATCAAGATAGAACCATGTAACTAGAGATGAACCAAACTGTTCACAGTTTTATCTAACTCTGTTTTAATAAAGGCTGGTGACCCCTGCTATAGAGTCTGACAGCTGCAGGGATTATATACAAATATTCAACTATCCCAGAATTAAACCAGGTCTAAATAAAAAGGAGTGAGTATCACTACAAAGGTTAACTCAGTGGTCCTAATGCTACAGTTTGATATCAGCAAACACCGAGCGCATACATTGATGTGACACCACAGCCATGCTATCATTCAAACACTGATAACAGCATAAATCGAATTAAATCAGGACTTGATGAGAGCTTCTGAGTATCACTAGAAATATTATAAACAGTCGACTATGTACCACAGTTTGCTTTCAGTAAACACCGACAGCATTCACTGTTAGCATAGCACATCCATGTTAGCAGTGTATAACTGGATGGTTTAGCATATATTAGCACAGGTATCAATAAAGGACTACCTTATTAAATACTTTTACTAACCTCAGGCAGACGGACAGGCGCTTTGCAGGTGGGATTGAGCGCCTGTAATTGGTGTCTAGGCGGGCGATGCTGGGACCGACGAGGGAAAGCAGGTCCTCAAACTGGCCGACGGTGATATCTCTGGAATCGGCTGTCATCCAGGCCCAGCTCCTGGAGCAAGTGGTGAAACTCACCAAACTGCTCACGCCTCTGTAGGACCTGATGGACCCGGGTACGGCGAGGACGTCTTTTACGCCGCTGCTCTGCTCTCCACAGTAAATAGAGAAGGGAGACTCTCTTCAAGTGCTAGCTCGACAGCTGCCATCTTCCTGCACAACTTCCTCCCACATTCCTCCCACATTTCCGGTTCACGCGCGTCAAAATATCCGCGCGATGGATTTTTCTTGGACATGCGTTGAGACGCGAATGTGCACGCGTCAAATTAGGGGCGTTTGGGGCGTTTTGTTCACGTCCATCACGTTCGGTGTGAACACACCGTGAGTCTGTGAGCGGAGACGGCGAGCAGTAGTGTATTTTGTGAGAAGCTTGGATAAATAGTCTGGGGCCATTTAGTGCTCTGTACGTTAAAACAATGATTTTAAAACAAATTCTAAAATGTATTGGGAGCCAAGGTAAAGAACATAAAATAGGAGTGATGTGAGCTCGCTTGCTAGAGCGAGTTAGTAGTCTGGCTGCTGCGTTTTGCATAGCTTGGAGGCGAGAAAGAGATGATTTATCCAAGCTGGTAAACAGGGAAAACCAATAATCTAAACGCGATGACACAAATGCATGGAAAAATTTTTCCAGTTCAGCTAAGGAGACCATATGTCGCAGTTTAGAAATGTTCCTTAAATGAAAGAAACAGGAACAAGACAGAGATTTTACGTGTGAGTCAAGGCCCAAAGAAGAGTCAAATATTACTTCAAGATTTCGAATATTTGGCTCAGCAGAAGAACAGAAAGGGGCAAGAACCTGACTGATTTTAGAATATAGATCAGGAGGAGCGATGATCATGGTCTCTGTCTTGTTCATGTTTAAAACAATTGTTAGAAAGCCAATCATAGATTTGAGTTAAAGCCTGGACTAGGGTGGACAGCCTATTCAGCTGATGAGGCTTAAATCACATATACAGCTGAATGTCATCGGCATAGAAATGATAAGGACAGGTCACTAAAAGACTGAATGAAACCAGCTAAAGGAAGCATATAAAAGAAGATAATAATGGACCCAATACTGAACCCTGTGGAACTCCGCAGGTTAGGGCAGCAGTGTTAGAGGAGAACCTATCAGTCCTAACAGAAAAGGTCCTGTCTGATAAGTAGGAAGAAAACTAGTCTAAGGCGGTGCCAGATATACCAGCCATAATGTCAATGGAGAATTGTACTTAGTAGTCAGTATAAGCTTTTAATGATATAAGTTTGCATATGATAGAATACTGACATGCTGACCTTTTGATGACTTAGACCAGCGGTCCCCAACCCCCGGGCCTCGGACCAGTACCGGTCCGTGAGTCGTTTGGTACCGGGCCGCGAGAGTTGAGGCTCGGGTGTGAAATGTATGGTTTTCAGGGTTTTTATCGGTTTTCAGCGTTATTTTGTTATTGTTTTTTATTGTTAACTCGGTTTTCCTGGGTCTTTTCACGTGTGTTATGAATAAATCTTCTTTTTTTCGGTACCGGTACTAGTTTTATTTTGTTGTATTTATCCGCGACACCTTAAAGGCCGGTCCATGAAAATATTGTCAGGCATAAACCGGTCCATGGCGCAAAAAAGGTTGGTGACCGCTGACAAAGACTATTGTTCACTACAAGACTTGTTCGGTTCTTTTCTCTAAGTTTCTTCCCACAGCGATAATAAGAGCTGAGAAAGCAGTTTCACTCCTGTTGCATCTTCAAAAAATAAAAAAAACAATAACTGAGCCTTACACCAGAGTATCGTTGCACTGGTTTACTGAACCTTTCTTTCAGGGCATGTACAGAACATCAGTATCCATTTTCTACTGCCTCCTACAGGACATGCTCTTCTTCCACTTCCTTACAACATTAATGTAACACAGAACCACTACTGCCTCTCCTGGCATTACCATTGTAGCAACACACTCATTCTGTTTCTTTCAGATGAATAACAGGAACTTAGGATGTAGGTATCTATGAATAATAACTATTATGCATACTCATATTTATATAACCTACTAATTTCTTGCGATACCACAACTCCCTACCAGGACGATGAGAGCTGAACACTTTTATCTTCACCCCCTAACAAGAAGAGGGGACACCCAGCTCTATCTATGAAACCAGGTAACACACACCAATTAGTTAAACTGAAGGAATGTCTTAAAGACAAAGGATATGTCTACACTAATCTGGATGAATTTGAAAACTCTGTTTTTGTCTAAAAACGCTCCGCGTCCACACTAGCGTTCTCAATCGTTTCCAAGCAGTTGTTTGTCCACACTGAAACAACTGAAACACTTATGTTCCAGTACTGCGCATGTGTGAAACATAACACGATTCGACCTGCCTCTTTCTGTTTGCCTTTTATTTACTTACCAGCTCTTTGTAATGTTGCGGCAAAATGTTGAGGAAAAGCAGCGAGTTTTTTAAATGGACTAACAGGGAGGTGGAGTTGTTGCTGCGAGTAACACAAAAGTACAAAGTTACAAAAGCGAGTGAGAATTAAAGAATTTGAAGGAAAGCTATCTGCAGCATGTACAGGCTGATATTCATCTTTAATAAAGCTGTCAAAACTGAGAGCAAACATTATGATTGCCCACTCTCCAGAGCTGAGTTGACAGCTTCTGTCTGATATCAGGCTGATATGAACATGCTTTTTTGTGGGGTTTTTTAGTGGTGAAAAAATTATCTTATGTTGATTTTAATAATAAATACTTTTGACGAATAAACATGTGTCATTGTGTGTTCTCTGTTTGCTTGTGACTTGATGTTTTTTATAAATATAAATAAAAACACACTAATATAACAACGTACAACACAATCATATAATAGGTTAGGAGTATGCTGTGAAGTCCCAGCCTCCACCTGATTTTGTAATTAAACAGTGGACGGGTATGTTTATATATTATATATTATAACTTCTATAATTATAACTATATTTATAGTGTATTTATTTTGTACATTTTAGACTTGGGAGCAGTTAACACTTAACACATGCATGTCACATTCACAACTCAGTTATAACTCACGTTTCTGTAGCACAGAACAGTACAGAGTCCATTGACTGATCACTTCCCAGAGACCAAACACTTCCCATGGATCCATAGTCGGACTCTGTTTCAGAAAAGTCCTTCCTTCTAAGAGGAGAGGAAGACCAAAAGGAACTCTCTGGTCTTCTTGCGGCTCTGATAGATGGAGAGAAAAATACATTTGTTAGTCATTTTCCACTGAAGCTTTTCTCTACTCTCCTCCCTGATCCTGGCTCTGTTAGAGATGTCCTCCTGTTAAAATGTAGTTTTTCCTTCCCACTGTCACTAAGTGCTGCTCATAGTGGATCATCTGGTTGATCCACTATTATTTTGTTTTGGTTCTCAATATCTCGAATCAGGACAGTTTTGGTGCCGAAACCTGGGATCGAACCAGGGACCTTTAGATGAGGGAAATATTTTGCTGCTACTATTCATAACTATCATCATTACCATTGCATTAATCATCATTTCATCAAAGCATTTATTGAAGCTGTTGGCATTATGTTAAAACTTGTATTACAGGTTAAATCTGCATGCACGCTTACAAAACACAGGCTATAGGAACAGGCCTTAGCAAAGGCCCGAATGTATTCAGCTTCTTGTTGTAACCTGTTGCATAGGAGTTTGCTTGGTAACAGGTGACAGAAGATGCGCTAAAGAGGAAGTCGAGTCCAGGGGGACTTTCAGGGCCCAAAGTCATCGCCATATTTGGAGAGAAGATGCCAGAAAGAGGAACTTCTGTGTCTGCAATCAGCTCTAAAAATTCATCATTGTCTGTACAAAATGCAAATTATGTTCTTAGAATGCGAGAGGGGGCATTTTAATCCTGACGTTATAATCAATCTGAAGTGTATTTTTGGGCGGAGATCTACAGCTGATGTTGCAGTGTACATCTCCCCACGCGTGTGTTCAATAAACTCATCTGTTTGATTGCATCCTTCTGGGAATCTGGTATTTTGCTTTGGTTCTCAATATCTCGAATCAGGACATTATCTCTCTAATATTGTACATATTTATCTTACAGTACAAAGTCAGTTGATTTTTGTTGTGAGCATATTTTAATCATTTGATTAGAATCTAAACTCAAACTGTCATTCATTAAAATGTTTTCAATGGATTGGAATAAATTTTGTTTATAATATTATTTAACTGTAAATGTTTTAATAAAAAATTAAAGGATTAATATTTTTTCAGGTGTCTGTACATTAGTAGCTTGGAAGAAATAACTTATGTAAATAGTACTTTTTCCACTATCTGTGTTTCACCCTTTCTGTCTGTGTAACCCAGGGGTCGGCAACCTGCGGCTCCAGAGCTGCATGCGGCTCTTTAGTCCGTATAGTGCGGCTCCGTGTGGTTTGGGAAAATAAATGGGAAGTATTTAGCTGAAGTGTAATTTATTTGTGTTTAGTTCTTTTTTAACTTGTAGTTCTACATTGGAAGATTGTGATTTTGAAATATAAAAATAAAAAATTTTTCATCGCTCAAAATAAGCGTCACACTCGCGGAAGCTGACATACCCGACTAAACAACCTGCATTTATGGAGACTTTCAGCCCCAGGTAGGCCAGTTATGGATCTTCGGATCCACATTATGTCAGTAGCTCCACCGTGAACTGTGTTCAAACAAACACGCTCACGCCTCACAGACGACAGCTTACAGTCTGTAGAGATAAAGTGACTTCGTACAGCCCCGACCTGCAGACGCTGTGCGCAGAGGTTCAGGAGCAGAAGTCCCGTTGTAAACATATCACGGCAGACCCGACGATGTTTGCATGAACGCGCTTTTCAGCATCTCTTTATTGACCACTTTACACACACAGTTGCTGTGCGCACACAGCCGGCTGTAGCTTTGCAGCTCACAGCCCGACACACACCAACAACAGCAGAGAGAGCACAGACGTTAAGGCGTGATTGCGGGTGCCGCTCAGGTGCGTCCGCCTCCCCTGCAGCGGCGCTGCAGACCACGCCCGCCACACGCAGTAACCAGGTAAAATACATACTTAGGCAGAATTTTGCAAATATCTATTTTTCATTTTGCAGCAGCATAGAGCTTTTTTCCAATTATTTTTTAAAAGTCAGGTCAAGGCTCCAAAAGTCCAAAGGCAATATGAGGGGGGCGGCTCACAACAGTTTTTGTTTGCTGGATCGTTTTAGTTCAGGTGGGTGTTTTTCCTTTGTTATATTTCTTTAAGAGTTCAAAATGTGTTCATTACATAAATAAAATGTAATTTTCTCTGTAGCACTTCATGGATTTCATAAGCACCTAAGTTGTTCACACAAAGCATAAAGGTAAAAACAATATACACAGTGTTATCTTCATTTTAGATGTCACAAAGTATTTGCGGCTCCCAGTGTTTTCCCGAACCCTGACCCTTTGCGTGGAAACCGGGTCCAAAAGGCTCTTTGGGTGTTAAAGGTTGCTGACCCCTGGTGTAACCTAATAAAAGGATCATTTACAACAAGAGCAGGTTTCAAGGTTAGATGACGTTGTAACAAATGTAACCAGGATTCTGCCACTAAGTGAGTCTTAATGTTGTTTTTGATTTAAAACCTCTTAACATGTGTGTGCTGGACACAATTGGATATAAGAGGTCATCATGTAAGAGTCAGAGGTTTTTTGACCGACCATGTTGCATACATATTTCTCGGAGTTCCTTCCCGAAAGAGCAAAATATAGGGAGGAGAAAGTATAAATCAAGCATTCAGTCAATGGAACTTGGAAAGAAAAGCATCTGGACTTCTTTAAGTTAACTTAAGGAAGTCCAGAAGCTTTTCTTTCCAAGTTCCATTGAACCTTCACAGGCATAAATCAAGCTTAATCAAATTTACTGTCGTGTGTGACATGCAGTGTACTGCTTATGTCAAAACCTAAAGCAAAAAAAAAAAAAGTTGTGTAGTGTGCAAATACATGTGTATACTAAGAAGTTGGACTTGTCTCTTCAATTAAATCGTTTACTTTATTATTTCAGACAAACAAAGAATTGAAAAACATGTTATTGGGAACTGCTAATGAATTCCTGCTACTGATAATTGGATTGGTTCAACCATCAAAGGTAACTAATCCTATTGAACAGTTCATTAAGCAGAAGATGAATGGACATCCAAGAGGCAAAAAGTCCAACATCAAAGATTATTTTCATCATTTTAACAGATTATTGTTTCATTTTTATTTAGTGGAGTGGAGAAATATGGGGAGAGGGTTGTTGGGGATGCTTTCTCCTCTCTGGTCTTTAGACAAGATGTTCAGTTCTTATGTTAGGACAAAGTTTGATTCCTTTGTGTTTAAAGACAAATGCAATGATTATATTGACTCCTGAACCGGTTTGATAAACAGCTGATATTTAATTTCTTTAGAAAGTGTCTTGTAATTTTATTTCCTGGTAGAAAGGTGTCTTCCTGGCCTGAAAGACAGAAAGCAGCTTACTATTGTTTTCTATGAAAACTAGGGTTCAAACTGAATGTAATGTAAGAAATAATTACTGATGGTCAGGGTGAGTTTTGAGTATAAGTGATATTTATGCTTTACTGAGTTTACCGCTAACTTCCTCCAACATACAGCACAGCATGACTGATGAAGAAAACAAGATCATGAGCATCACTTCCTGTTTGCTGAAGTGGTTTTTCAGTTGCTTAGAAACCAAAGGCTTGTTTTTAAGAGACAGTTTAAATGGGATTGAGGGAATGATGTGTTTGCAGTTTATATCCAACAACATCAAGCAGTTTAATCAAAGAGTTCATGTTGCTAACAACTCACCTATCTGCTAAGGAGACTGCGTTTCTTCTAAAGCTGTAATCATTGCTACGATTGTATGACACCACAGACACACAGCTGCGTCCAGGTTCAGGTCCAAAAATTCTCTTAGAGAAGATCCTGTTAGAGAAGAAAAACGTGTTTTTCATTTTCAGCCACAGAACCCAGATTACCTTCGTCGTTCCAAAAATAAACTTGTTTGCAGTCTGAGCATGAGCAAAAGGAAACTCCAAACTAGTGTTGACAGTGTAAGAACAGAGCGCCACCCAGAGGTAAACAGTTATTTACACTGTAACAGCTCACCTCTCTGCAGCAGAGACTTTGAAATCAATGAGGTGCTCTTTAGACCCGTCACTCTGTAAGGACACAGAGCTGGGTGGAGGTCCAGGCTGGTTCCTGTGAATAATGATGCAGCAGTGATGTGAGTGCTGAGCTGTGACATGGAGAAGAGTCATGGACAGTTAGAGATGGTCATCTCACCTCTGAGCTTTGGTCTGACTCTCATGTTCCCCACACAGAGTGCTTTTAGAGGGAGGGACTCCCTCCTCTCTGTCCTCACACTGATCCATGCTGCTCAATTCAGCTCACACACACTTTCTACCTGCAGAGGAAACACAAATCATTCATGTGCACATCAGCTGAAATCCTCCTTTCATCATGTGTGCTGTCCAAATATCAGCTGCTTCTTTCCTGCTTCATCTCAGTGTCAGCTGGATGCAGTCAGACAGCAGTGTGAGGCAGAGGAAGCTGCCATCAGCTGCTCTGCTATCAGACCACTAGATGGAGCCTGAAGCACACACGATGCATTCACTGACACACACTGATTCACTGTGACTGGAAGCTTCAGTCAGTCCAACACGTGTGACTAACCCATTTTTAGATCTGGGCTCTAAAAATCTGCTTATTGGCTCTCAGCTATAGTTAAGCAAGATGTCTTTGGTGAATTGAGGCTGTTTTATACAAGCTAATGACACTGACTTATTCTTCACTCAGATATGCTGTGACATTCAAATGTTACAATGTTTTTATTCTGGGACTACAGGAATGATTTTATATGATTCAAAGTTCAAAACAATCCTTTCTATCCTCTCTGTCACTTAGCCCAGTTCATCCTGTCTGGAAGCATTTTGAAGCCTCCTTTAAGTCCGGCCTTTCCACTGAATCTGCTGATGGAGACACCATCTCCTCCACCTGCAGCTGTGGAGGTTCAGAGAAATAAATCTAACCTAGAGGTATATCTCTATATCTACAAAAGAAAGAAAGAAAAATGAATCAAACAGATTTTCTCTTTTGTTATTGGAAACATTGGAAACAATATCAGAGTCTACAAGAGAACAAAGATCCCCGCAGGATGTCTCTGTTTGGGAAATACTCCAGTCATTCCCATGAACCTGGTTAGTGACCTGAATCAGTGCTTTTTCCATGAATCCTACCGATGCTACCATGAAAACATGTTCAGCTTGTGTTTGAAGATGACTCACATGCTGACATTAGATACAGAAGAACTGAGAACATAAAGGGAGCAGCTTATTGAGGGAAACCCAAAAAAGCAGAACACAAGCAGCTCTGTCCTCTGTCTCACATCATGTTCATGAGGAGAAAAAAAGCCCCTAAAGTTCCTAAAGACAAACTGTTATAGGAGGAAACAAAGCAAACTTACAGCCGTCCTGGAAGGAGGCAGGACTCCACCTGAAGCTTAGCACAGGGGGGGAGGAGGCAGATTTTCAGAAGAGTTTCTGACTGTTTAACTTGGTGATATCAGATTTAATCTCGTCTCATTTGTTACGTTCCCCTGAGGGGTCTAGGCGGTGAGGGGGAAGTAACAAAAAGTGTCCGGGTCAGAAAAAGGAGACAAGAAGGCAAAGGGGTTAAATTAAAGAGTTTTATTAAAGTAGCTCAACTAAAAGAGACGGACAAGCCGCTATCACCATTTAAGAAAACAAACAAAACTCAGGCGTTGGTCAATAAAGTAAAACGTAAGCCAAAAAGAAAGAGAGCAGCTCACTAGCTGTAACCACTCACATGGCACTCTGGCCCAGAGCTCACCTTTCCCTGGGATTAAATACTTTTGATTACTGACGAGAGTCAGCTGTGTAAAAGGGAAAGCTGGCACCTCAGGCAGAAGCCATTGAAGGACACGCCCACACAGGCACCTTCAGGAGGAGGCCCTGCTAGGGCCGTAACACATTTCTGTTTGTCCACTGAGCAGGTTCAGCTTTTATTAAAATAAATATGTTTGTGTCTTTCTCTAAATTCTTAATTATCAGTAATGTTCCCTGAGAAATCAACATTTCTTGGTTCTGATACAAGAATGTCGTTTTCATGGCCGCCATTCACGTGACCCAAAGTGTTTCTAATCTCTGGAGAACCGAGGTTTTACTGGTGCTCCTGAATGCAGCATAAGAAGGAATTTTCCACTAAGTTTCATGTGACATGAACACAGACGGATGACGTGTCTGTGTCAGTCTTTTTCTTTTGAAACAAACTTTATTGAGACCTATGAACAGTCCAACACCCATGAATGAAATTTAGAGGATTCAAAGAAATATTGATAAAAGTTCTCGGAGCTGCTGTGCAAATATTTTTAACTCACTATGGAAACTCCTGGTTTCAAACTTTAAGCTTTTTTGCTCAAGCAGTTGAACAGAAATAATATTAAACTATAACAGTACTGATATACAGTGATCCCCTCAAAAATAAACACAGAGATATGAAACTTCTGTCCATTCTGCCATTAAAACGGTAAAATAGATCCACTGATCTGATTTTTTTACTGTTTATGAAGAATAAGCAAATATATTATAAGATGATGAGAGGTGAGAAAAAAATGCTCAGAATCACTCGTTTGTATTCAAATGTCAAAGTTCGTGTTCATCTGTTCCTCTCCTACACGTCACTATAAAGTTTAATCTTGTAAAAGTCAAAGTTTGAGTTCATATTCACTGCAGTTTAGTACAATATCTACATGTTAACGTTTGTTTGTGCTAAACTGTTCATTTGTTCTGTTTCATAATAAAATATAGATATAAACATCTGTAACATCCGCACTTTAATATCTGGTATTTTGTACAGACAGAAGACAAAAGGTTTACTTTAGTATTAAAATATGAGTCCCGTACAAATCAAATATGTATATAAAACTTAAAACTGATTTTTTTCAAACTTTTTTCCTCACCAGGAAAAAAGAAAAACTTTTTTCACGCCAAAGCTCAACATCTGACTTACTATTAATATAAAAACCGTGACTGAAGCATCTTTAAATGTTCCGATTTATTAACAGTGTTTTAAACTTAATACAGTAACGTTTGTTCAGTCTGAGAAATGTAAAACATGTTTTATCCTCCATCTTTGTTTCAGTGTGAACAGTCTGAGCGGACAGTTCGTGATATTTTTAACAGAGGCCGACCTGCTGAATCAAATTTGTTTTAAAGAACAAAGTCCTCTGCTGTCCCTCCACCTGCTGCCTCTGAACACAAAGGGTGGGAACTTTAAATTAACACTGTGGCAGATATGTAACCATCTTTAAATGATCTCACTGACTTACAGACAAATGAAGGAAGACATCTGTGGTGGCTGAAACCTCCACCCGAAACATATCCACAGACAGCAAGGTTGTTGTAGTTTTGTAATTTTTAATTAGTTTTTATTTCCATTTCTTTTTCACTTTGTGCTTTTAATTCTGTTTAGTTTCAGTTAGTTTGCTTGTTTCAGTTTATATTTGATTTTTTATTTATTATATATTTACGGGGTCAGAGGCTGGACTGACGTAGATTAATGTAGATTTTATGATAAAAACGGAACTTTTTGAAAGCAGTGACTCAGTCTTTTTTTTTAGCCAAACTAACAACACTAACAGGCCATTTCCTGTAAAATGTTAATCAGTTTTCCAAAATCATTTCATTGATCATTCTCAATAATTTAGTTTTAGTTTGTGTTTGCAGTTTTTATTTCTACTTTAACTTTTTTCAGATCTAGCTGTAGTTCTAAGTTGAGTTTCAGTTTTGTGTGTTTTGTAACACTTCTTCCTGTTGGAGAGGAGCCAACAGTTTGTGACGCAGTATTTTTAAGACCGACATGTTGAACCTGAATCTGACACACATCTATACGAAGTATTCATTTACAAAGTGCGCTCTCTGTCTCCTGCTGTGCGTGTAAATAAAAACATCCGGAGCTCAGCGGCTCTCCGGTTGAGCTCAGGCCACATTCAGTGTGTTTAGTCTGATTCCCGGACTCTGATCACACAAGCCCAGAAAATGGCGGAGACACTCGGCCTTGTTGGAAAACATTACACACTGACTTTAATGGAGAGACCGGAAATACAAACACACACAGTTTGTTGTGTGAAGAAATCAAATACGAGCTGAACAAACAGTAAAGTTCCTAAAGACAAACTGTTAAAGGAGGAAACAAAGCAAACTTACAGTTTCTTCACACACCAACAACAAGCTCCACTCCACACCTGGACACTAAACACGGACACACAGGTGAGCTGCTTCCTGGAAGGAGGCGGGGCTCCACCTGAAACTCAGCACAGGTGGGAGGGGCTCAGCTCTGTGTGTGCTGATGTGTTAACTTTAAAAATATGCCGTCTGACTGCTCAGACTGAGTCAGAGTAAAGTTCACATGCTGACGTGTGGAGACATGAAACCTTGTTGTAGCTGCAGGTGTGAACACACTGATCCCAGATCAGCTCTGCTGTATTTGTAACATGAACATTTCTGCTGCAAAGCTTCAAATGTTCAGCATGTTTCTCTGTTTCCAGTCTATAGATCCAGTCACACTTTCTACCTTCACCTGTGCAGTAAAGACTGAGAGCAGAGCTGAAAGCAAGCGTCCAATCAGTGAGCAGCATCAACACCTGAGCTTCATTCAGACTCTGTTATTGAAGATGTTGTTGGTACAAAGTTCATCTGCTGCTCACATGAATCCATGAAAGATTTATTTCACTGAATGTTTCTTCAAAGCTCATTTCAACCTGTTGAAGTCATGAATGAAAGTGCAGACTGAGAGTGGATCACATGATGTTTGAGGTGTGTCATGTGACATGTTCAGTATTGTCACACATGTCTAGATTGTCCCTGATATCATAACTGCTCAAACACTGATGATTATATTTGAAGAATTATTCCTGATGGCAGCAAAGTTTGAATGGAGCTCTCTGTCTGTGCTGATTTGTCGCCCTCTGGAGGTCAAAGCACAAACTGCATGATGTCACTGTAACCACCACAGAGACAGGAAGTGTTTTTATGACTGAAACACTGAAATGATGCTAACGGCTGTCGTTAGGCTCACTGACAGCAGTGCTGATGTGTTCATGTCAAACACTGGCTCAGGTCAGACTCCTTCATCCTTCTCCAGCGTGAGGCCGCCCTCAGACCCACAGGAGCTCTGACCTTTGACCTCCTGACCCTAACCATTTTAGTCTTGTTGCATCTTTAAATGCAAGTCCATCCAAACTGTAGCCGAGCAAAAGAAGCTGGAAGCTGTTCTATGAATGATGTTGTTGAAGGAGCTTGGAAAGAAAAGCGTCTGGACTTCTTTAAGTTGCTTGAAGAGGGACATGGACGTCTTAACGCCCACTCACATCCTGGGACATTTGATCACAGGAAATCACATGATAGCGTGGGGCTAGATCTCACAATGGGTTCACCCAAGACCTTGGCTGATTGAGACCCACACCCGTTTTCACGGAGGAGGAGGAGTTTCACATCCTGAACATGTGACAGCCTGGTTTAAAGGGACCAAAAGTAACTGGACACCTGATTCAGTTCAGGTTTATTCATCCGCTCCAAACCACAGCAGCAGTCACCTGCAGGGAACCAGCTGATCCATGTAACTGGGGACAGACCACAGCCCAGAGCACTGGTTCATGATGTGTTTGTGGACTGTAGGTTGTTTGGATAGAGATGAGATGTACTCAGCAGTCTGTCTCTAATGTTTAATGAAATGTTCTGAAGATGATAATAACTTGTGATTTTCTTTTGAATGAATCTTTAATCGTGTTGTAGGGCCTCTGACTCTCATGAAGATTTTCACATCAATGTGCTTTTCACAAAGATATTAACAATGAAAATGACGTGCAGCCCTGAACTACTCATGCGTTAACTCAGCGGTTCCCAACCCCCGGGTCACGGACCGGTCCGTGAGTCGTTTGGTACCGGGCCGTGAGAGTCGAGGCTCGGTGTGAAATTGATGGTTGATAGGTTTGTAGCATAAACCTGTTCGCTGAATCGTTCAATCCAGCTACACAGCAAAGCAAGACACGAGTAGTTCTTTATGTTTCTCGTGCACGGGAGAGACCTGGACCAATGCCGTTCCTTCGCTTGACCACAGTCGCTCTCGTCCGTTCCCTCGTAACACTGTTCTTTTATTGAGGTTACACGAATATACATAGGTTCATTAACATACACGTGAACAAAGGTACCAGTCTGTATGTTATGTAGGTGTGTGTGTGTGTGTGTGTGTGTGTGTGTGTGTGTGTGTGTGTGTGTGTGTGTGTGTGTGTGGAATCAGAGTGTGACCCCATAAACGACTTCCCTAAACCTGCTGGTCTGGAAGTCCAGCAGTTCATCTAAACAAAAGGCACTTAGACTAAAACAGACATCCTACCACAAAACAATAAGAAGGTAGCACCTCTCCCATGATCCCAGGACGTGGGTGTGAATGCCAGAACACTCTGGAGTCACACAAAGTCTTTAAAGACTACTATCATTACACAATTGGTTCTACACCTCTGAGCATATATGGTTAGATATTCCCCAATAACAATGACAATGATAAAATATAAATCCAACAATGGTTTTCAGGGTTTTTATTGTTAACTTCGTTTCCCTGGGTCTTTCCCGTGTTGTAGTCGTGTGTCTTATTTTGAAAGAAATGTTTACGCGTTACCATAGCGACCAGAGAGCATTAAGGGTGCAGACAGGTGCATCCAACAACATTTTATTTTCCCTTATTTGATTTATGGACCTAACTGTATGAACTGGACTTTGGCTGTAATGCTGCTCCTCTTCATCATTGCTGTGTTGCATTTCCATCATTCTGCTGCTGGATTCACTGCAGGCTTTAACACTGGCAGTCCCAGGCTTCTACCTTTCTACCTTTAAAACCCGGAGAGCAGCCAAATGGCTGGTAGGCTTTTAGCTAAGCTTTAGCTTCAGGCAAGTGGAAGCTAAATTCACTAGTCATTCATATGTAAATTGGGTTGTTACCTGGGAATTCTGGAGGGAGGGGAGTGGGGGTGTGTGGATGAGGGGGTGGGGGAGCTGCTAAAAGCGGTGAGCTTCCTTTTGTGTTTCATCTTGATGCATTCTCAATCATCCAGGGAAACAAATCTCCAAAAGTCACCAACTTGGAGTGTTTCAGTTTGCCATCTTAGGGAGAAATCAACACACATGGGTGTATGTCCTTTGTTGCTGAGATTTATTGATAAAAACAGTACAAAAAATCAACCATTTGTACACATTTTTACAAATAATTATAAAAAGTGAGTGAGTACATTTCAACATTTTCAGCAATCACTCACAATCCTGGCACTGCCATGGTATCTGTAGTCTGCATTTACCACATGTGTATCTGTTGCAGTGAACACATCGCACAGTGGCATGATTGTTCTTGCAATTGTGTTTGACCTGACACATGGCTCTTTTTCCAGGGCTCGGTGTGGAGGGTTGTGTCAAAGGCAACTGTTCTTTTCTTGCCTTCTTCGCAGCTACATGAGAGTGAGCCAACTCCCTTGCAAGCTCCACCAGGAAGTCCACCCGTCTTTCCTTCATCCCGGTGCATGCTTGATACAGCACATGTGCATTCAGTGCTGCCATGTCAATCATGTTATAAAACACGGCAACTGGCCAGCGCCGTGTTCCTCTGCGGACAGTGTACTCCCGAACCATCTGGTCCATCACATCCACGCCACACTTTGTTTTGTTGTAAAGGGTGACAGTGTTTGGCTTCCTTTTGGTAGTGTTATCAGTCTGAACCACGCTGTGCATGCTGCTAAGAATATAGACTGTCTTCTTCCGTTTGGCCGCATACGCCGTCAGCGTGGCAGCAGAGGTTGAAAACACCTAAGAAATAAGATAAATTGTTATTTCCATAGCACTTTTACACACAATGAAACACATAAACATAGAACCAGAAAAGACCTGCAACATACCTGAGTGGTGAATTCATTGCGATCTGTCTGTCTAGTGGATTGAGGAATTTCCCTGCGAATCTTGTTGACTGTGCCGAGGATGGTGGTTTTCCGTCTAAGAAGTTTTTGCGCAAGTGAAAGCGATGTGAAAAAATTGTCCGTGGTAACATTTCTGCCCTTGTCTAGGAATGGTTCCATCAGCCTCATTACTACATTGGCGACTCGTGATATTTCTCCTGGCCTTAGCCGTTGGCTCTCCATCTGCAGCGTACGCTTCTATTGGGGTGAAAGGGAGACAGGTCCCCACCTGTTCTTCACGCCACACTGTGCCATCTTTCGCTGTCTCAGTCCCCAAACAAGCTCTCTTTTTAGGTGCAGAAGCAGTCTCCTCATCTGCAGTGTGAACAAATTCAAATTGTGAGCAATGGGAAGGTCCAGTATCTCCTCCTCTGTATCAGAATAATGTCTGAAATATCTTACTTACAAACTACATCCACTTACTTATTTGAAATGAAATAGGAAATAACATGAAATGCAACTAACCGGAAGACTGATCAGACAGCTCTGAGTCCGAATCCGGCTGAACTTGTAGGTCTTCTCCATCCGAGTCACAAGGGTCGACTTCCCTCAGGATCATTTCCAAGGCCTGCTGAGTGGTGAGTCTTCTCTGCATTTTCTTTCCTTGGAGAGGAGGTCCGTACACCACAGAATTCTTCAGGGCAATGAAGGATTAGGCTAAGTGTAGTGAGATTGTATCATATATATAGGGCTTGGCTTCCTGATCAATGCTCCACTACCAAAAGGAAGCCAAGCCCTGCCACCCTTTACAACAAAACAAGGTGTGATCACATTGATGCCACAATGGACGACTGATCAATGCTCCACTACCAAAAGGAAGCCAAGCCCTGCCACCCTTTACAACAAAACAAGGTGTGATCACAGGGCTTGGCTTCCTTTTGGTAGTGGACAATTGATCAGGAAGCCAAGCCAAGGTAAATGCAGACTACAGATACCATGGCAGTGCCAGGATTGTGAGTGATTGCTGAAAATGTTGAAATGTACTCACTCACTTTTTATAATTATTTGTAAAAATGTGTACAAATGGTTGATTTTTTGTACTGTTTTTATCAATAAATCTCAGCAACAAAGGACATACACCCATGTGTGTTGATTTCTCCCTAAGATGGCAAACTGAAACACTCCAAGTTGGTGACTTTTGGAGATTTGTTTCCCTGGATGATTGAGAATGCATCAAGATGAAACACAAAAGGAAGCTCACCGCTTTTAGCAGCTCCCCCACCCCCTCATCCACACACCCCCACTCCCCTCCCTCCAGAATTCCCAGGTAACAACCCAATTTACATATGAATGACTAGTGAATTTAGCTTCCACTTGCCTGAAGCTAAAGCTTAGCTAAAAGCCTACCAGCCATTTGGCTGGTGGCGGGTTTTAAAGGTAGAAAGGTAGAAGCCTGGGACTGCCAGTGTTAAAATCCCATTCCTTACATCACCGTCCTCTGCTCTGACTGCTTTCATTTAATCACAATCAGAATACTTTGTTGATCCCCAGGGGAAATTATTTAGGTTACAGTGCTGCAGCACAAACAGGAACAAAGACACAACACACTAAGTAAGAAATAGCACAACATACACAATATATACATGCATATATATACATATGAGTCACTTATAAGTAACATGTGAGTGCTGGGGTCTATGACAGCAGGCAGGTCTGTATTTATGTCCAGGCTGACATGAACAGCTAGTAGTTCAGGGTTCAACACTCAGGAAAGTGTGTGACCTTCCACACTGACAGAAGATGCTAAACATGACTTTAAACTGTTGTTTGTTAAAGCCTCACAGATCTGAGAGCAGGGCTCAGTGGGTACATGAGCCTTTATACATGAAGGCTTTCTGTTTCCAGGAGAGGAAACATGTGATCCAGCTGTGTTTGGTCACATGGATCTGCTCTGCATGGATCACCTGACTAAAACATGTTGTTATTATTGTTCTTACAGTCTTAAATCGGTACATCAGGCGGGTCACATGACACCCGGGGGTGACAGCAGCATCTTTCCTCTTTAGAAAGCTGCTCTCTGTCCCAGGAGCTGTTGTCACAGTAACAGCAGGAACAGGAAGTCACATGCTCTCTGCTCTGTGATTGGCTGCTTCTTATCTCAGCTTCCTGCAGAGGGTGGGGTCTGCTGATAACGCACACCAACAGAAGTGTGACTTTCACTTCCTGTTTATTGCTGTTGTTCTTAAAGCTCTCAGGCCATGCTGCAGCGCCCCCTGCTGACACAAACTCCTCCCTCTGTCTCAGAGGTCACAGGTCAGCCTGCTGCAGAGGGTCTGCCTGTTCATGGACTTCCTGTTACAGAGACGGGTCTCAGCGTCAACACTGGTTTCTGATTGGACGGTGTGGAAACCGAGCTTCCTCCAGCCGAGTGATGTGTGGATTCATCACTCTCTGTGGATCAGTGTAAGTCTGTGTGTGGGTCAGCTGCAGGACTTGCTTGACCTTTGACCCTGGCAGACAGAGCTGGTTACTGCTGTGTGACTCCTGCCGTCGCTCCACTTTAAATTTTACTTAAAATAAGTCTTGACATGGCCCCGCCCCCTCTGACCTGCTGCTCCTGGATGTGCTGAGGACACAGCGGCGGCTCAGAGGGGGCGGGGCTTTTCCCGTGGCGGTAACCAAACTGCATTAGGTCACTGCACTGCCAGTGTTTAACCACACCTCTTCTGACTGACCTTTGACCTCTGACATGTTGATTCGATCCTTATTTAATGACGTCTTTTATCTAGTGATTTAATTCTGTGTATTTATATGTGATGGTGTTCCTGCGTTCAGCCTCAGCTGATATCCACAGACGCTCCTATTGGCTGGTTTTAAAAACACATTTTTCCATTAAAGAGACTCTTTTAAAAACACGTCTGCCTGAAATTCACATTTCATTGATTTTGGGGGATTTTAACAGAGAGATAGAACTTTATGAATCCCTCATGTTTATCCTCCAGGAAATCCAGTTTGTAGCAGCAGAACACCGACAAACTTTTACACAGCACAGAATTAGGATATCAAATAAAGGGGAATAAGAGAATATGAATATAAGCATAAATATGTACATATATACACAGACCTCACACAGAGACAGCAGCTACACTGTGTGTGGATGTGATCCACAGTCACAGCTGTGGGTTTCAGTCAGTGTGTCTCTGACTTCATAGTCACATTTCAAAGCTTATTGCAGCCAGAAGATGTTCAAGTAAAAGATTTATTGCTGTACTCGTCTACCAGGATAACAGGAGGTTCATAAAGCTGTGTCATACTTCAGCTTTACATCATGCAGTAGTAGTTTATTAAACCCCCCAAAATATGACTATCCAGAGTTGGGACCAGGAAGCAGAGTTGCAGTCTTACACGCCTCTCTGCAGCTTCTCTCCTCCTGCTACCCCCCAAAAACCCATCTCCATAGAGACTGTGTCAGCTCCCAAACAGACAAAAAACAAACTAAAAACCAGCAACAAACAACTTAAACATAAACAATCACAAAGAAAGAACAATACAGTATCCACATCTGAACCAAAGAGTAAAACAGTGAAATGTGGATTATTAAACATTAGGTCTCTCTCCTCCAAGTCTCTGTTAGTACATGTTAGTAAAAACATTTCTGCATTTTACCCATATTTTATTTTTAACTCAAAATCAAAGATTCCAGATTCTCCTACATGTTGGTTTTGAATCAGATAGGACGACAGATTTCAGGTGGCCCTGTGTCTTTCTCTATTACATTTGCCACTGTGTAACTCAAAGTTATTTAAGGACTAGTTTATTTCAATGGATGAGTTTACTGACTGACGCGCAGAAGAAATAGTTCTTTATGGAGCCTAGATGGTGTGAATGATGAGACCAAAGACTGCAATATCTTGTACCAAAAATATATTGAATAAATGGAGGAAAGGGGAAATGGAACAAAATAATTAATACAACACACAACATAAATGCCCACAATTAAATAATAAATCAATGCTGTGATCTTTCTGTGCAAAAGTCCTTTTTGGTCCTCTTCTTTTTAAAGTTCACTTTTAAGGTATTCCTCCTTAGAGTCCAGCTTCATACAAATGGGGAAATATGTCCGTAATCCAAAGACGGCTAAGTGGGGGAAAGAGGGGAAACAAAGAATGGTCCTACCGGCTCGCCACTTCAATATGAAGAAGATTAATTCAAAGGGAGGGAACAAAACCTGACCTGTAGGTCAGAAAAACATCCATTAGCACATCAAGTTCGATTCAGTTTACCGGTAAACAAATATATTTTTCTGCAAGCCTATGTAACAATGCAAATCATCATCAACCAATGTACAACAGTTAAATTATTAATTATCTTGGCTACGTAGCTTAATCTATACATTCCAGTAGCGTTTGCTACAAACAATACAAAAACAACAATAAAGGAAAACAGCTGTCTAACAGACAGCATAGCCGAATTCAAGGCAACACATAACAATAATCATTCAATCGCACTTTGTTTCAAAGTAAGCCCATTAAAGTGCTTAAGTAAATAAAAGTGTTCAAAAACAGCGGTTTTTGAGCCGGAGTTCTGCTCGCGGTGGGAACGCCGCCGCACAAAGTCATTTTTTAATCGCGAAAACGATCGACTGGTTACTGACAACCAAAAGGTTGTTTTTGGTAGATATTAAAGATCATGGGTGGGCGGGGCAAATGGAGCAGTTTTCTACAGTCGAGTAAAATTCCAGGAAAGAGCTGGGTGTGGCTTTCCTTTAAATCACATGATCAACAGCTTTAAGATGGAGGCAACTCGCTCAGTGTTTCCTGTTTCATTCTTAGACTGTGGCGATGGTAAGTAGCAGCTTTTCACTTGTTACCTGGCATCTTTTCAGCCACCAATGATAGTCATTGTATGTTATCAACATTTCACTAACTATGTTTTCTCTCATGTTTAAAATAGGCCGACCAAGAGCAAAATAGGTATGTCTGCAGACTCTGCTGTAGCCAAAGTTATCAGATCTCCTGTGTTTTTAAATCCCTAACTGCTCGATCATTATCATTTTAGAAGACAACAATTTCTCAAAGGAGGTTCAAAACTAATGCCTACAAGATTACCAAGAGGATGGTTCGGGGCTCTTACATGACTCCGGGAAGTCAACACTTGGTGGATGAGGTGTGTTACCTTTGACACTTTTAAGACAGTCCTGTTTATCACTACTAACAATAAGCAAATATGTTTTCACTCAACAGATCCTTCACAGCATGTTGTTTCTGGGCAAAATCAACAACATCCCCTTTTCTCCAGAAGAAATCTTCCCTAATCCTTTTGTGTTGGGTTCTTTAATGAGAAGATATCCCAGGCCTTTAAAGTTGTATTCGACTCAGCTTCCCAGGCGAAGTCCCTTCTCCTGTGTGCTCGACATGGTAAGATAACTCTTCTCACATTTTCAGTCAATCTGACAAACTTCCAGTTTTTAGGAAAGTATAATGCAAAGTGCTTTTTTACTGAGAAATCCAAAGAAAATCCATACTGTACCTTATACTTCAACATATGCTTCTAGCTATACTTCTCCACCAAACACAGAGACTGCAGGAGAGCTGGAGACTTGCTTCAGAATTTGTTAGTTCTAAATAATGTCTAACAGACTCATTATTGGAGATGCTTACAGTCTTCAAGGCGTATATGATGCTGTCACTGTGTAGCTGCTGGATCTGTTAAGTCAGCTCAAAGACTCTAAATTCAGCGTGTTTTGACAGCCCGGCATAGCAAAATAGAAAAAAAAGGTCAATTAGCAAATTTAATTATAAATTAGTGAGAACAAAGATGGATTTTTGCTTATTGATTTAAAATTAAATAGATTTTTGTGACTTGTTTCACCCCCTATCTTAAAATGTCTAAACCAAAAGCATCCAATGGTCCTGCATAGTTAAATAAGTCAAGCAGCGAAACAAACATGTTGATCAACTTTCTATGAAAAACAACTATATAATCAGGTGCAACACTTTGACCAGATCTGTAACTGTTTTCAGATCGTCCTGCAAAATAACTCAGAGAATGAAGAGCAAATAAAGCAGAGTCTGCAAGATCTCCTCACAGACTTGGACTTAGAAGAGAATAATAAAAAAACAGCTTTCGTCTCGTCCACCATCTGCATTTCTCAAAAATCCCAAACCAACAAATCAGAAAGGTACTGCGGAGTCTCCATGTCCACCAAAGGTCCTAACGCTGGGAAAATTATGATTGCTGCCTCCTGTCTTAGCAAATGGCATAAATATGTATCTGGTGCGGTGATGACCTATTATCCAAACACAGTCCAGAAAGATTACTTTGATGGAACAATTGAAGTACCTGGAAATATCAGGTGTGAGGCTTTTTGTCTCCGTGATGGTGCCAGAATGAAGCCTTGCAGATCATGTAAGAATTTGTTTGGCTTGAACACAGAAGACCTCAGAGAGTGGCCATATGGTAACTGTGCTGAAGCTGAGAGCCTGAGCAATTTGCTTGAAAATGAGAGAGAAGTTGAAACACATGTGGATGAATACTCAGCTGAAAAGGATAACAGGCAGAGAGCTGAGGATGAGGTTGGTAGGGTTCTTAGAACCGTGTTGCAAAGGATTCGGTTTAACTGGACAGGTGAATTTTACAACCCAGAACAAGAGTGAGATTTCATGAAATCATTTGCATTCATCATTCTGATAAATCAAAGATTCTCTGCTCTGACAGCATCTGTGTGGATTTTCTGTAATCACAGAGACGTGTATAAGCATGTTTACTTTCCATCTCCATGTAATTGTCACATTTAATAATTAAAACTGGCTTCTATGGGTTTTTGTTTGTTTGCTTACATATCTAGTGTTTAATGCAATATGAAGCATTATTAGACAGCATTTATTGGGAAGAATCCCATGTTTATACTGGTCTGTACCCAGGGTACACAGAAAATAAAAACACATGTTTTCTTATTATGATCCCAACTATAATTTACTTAAGCAAAAGCACTACATGTGTAGTTATAATATTTATAGCAGTTACTGTTGAGCTTTAAATTTATCATCTTAAATGTTTATATGCTGATTATATTGCTTTATATAAGAAAGGCCTAACTCTGAGTACACTCTGTGCCAAAAAGTGCTGACAGGAAACTGCATGCTTTTGCAGAAACGTGCTTTTGCAGCTAGAAAGTGAAGCTGATATATATCAGTTTTAATTAGTTTTTACCAACTGCTTGCTAGGGCAATCCCACGAGTTTGGTGTTTTTGTATTGAACATGATTCCAAGTGCTTTCTATAACACATAGCAGAGGTGCCACAACAAAGACTGAGAAGAGGACAGGAAGAGACAGTGAAAGAGATGCACTCCTTCGCCATTCATGTTAAAGCGTTGCATAGCTTTAATTTTAGAGAGTGTTGCATAACTTCAGTCATTTTTCTACCACAGGTGAAGCCAAGAATTGTGAAGCTCTCTTTTGGCCAAATACCAGAATCTGTAAGAAGAAGAAAAAACAAACAATCAAATAGGTCATTATTAAGAGAACAACAATCTCTTGATGATTATCCACAGTGTCTTTGATAACTCTGAGATACAAACTGTCAAGGATATACACATCCCAGCAAACAATAGCTGTGTTTGACTAAAGCGATTAATAACAAGGACAGAGCTACAATCACTACAGTCAAACATAAAGGGCTTAATCCTGAATCCAAGTCTGAGCTGTGATGCCGTTGGTGCTGAAAGCTGCTCAGATCCTGAAGCTGCACGTTTTGTCTCTCTCTAACCAAACCAGCAGCAAAAGAAGACACATTTCGCTTGACATAAACATTGTCATGAATTCCCTCTTACTTTTGCTGGTTTGCTTCCACCACCATTAAAACACACACAGAAAAACAACACAGCACAGCTCTCTGCCTCTCTCAGTGTACTTTAAGAACACCGTTTCCCATCTCAAATCTCTGTTTTTGGCATTATTCGCTTGCTTGTTATGAAGCAGTCTACCGTTGTTTACAGCCATTTTTTTTTAATGACTTCCGACAAGACAGCCTCATTTCTGCTGTTCAATACCAAATTTTATTTATTTTTTTCAAATTAAGTGAAACTGCAAAATGCTCTGCTGTGTCTCTATTAAAACCTCTTATTAAAACCTCTGAATCACTTCAGCAGCATCAGCCAATGTACATTTGTTGAGTCGTGGTTCTCGTCTGCTTTTGTTCTACTGCAGAATAATATTTTTAAGGTTATCTACTGTAAAAAGCTAGGCCAGGAAAATCTGCTTCATGGTTTTGTGTTTTATCCTCAGTTACTTTGTCACAAAAGCATCTGCTGTGATGCTCACACCTCTGATGAAGTTTCACAAGTGTCAGTACTGATAAATGATCAGAATTATAATGTTTCTGACTCTCTGAGTAAGAATTAAATGGAATCTAATTGGGACCTTGTGAATTGGAATTGAACAGGTTCTAGAAATCAGTGATGATACTCAGCTCCAATACCCACCTATGATATTAGGCTTACGAACGCTGACTGGGTTTCATTTACCAGCTTTTTATGTTCTTCCTGCAGTTTCCTCCCCACATCACTCATCTTAACTTTTTTCCAGTCCTCCTCAGTCTAAACAGAACACACAACAATACAAAGAAAAGCTCAGGTGATTGATCTCTAACACTAGGCATCCCCAGTCTTATTCTTAGCAGTCTAACTTCTCACCATATCTTTGAAGGCCTCTCCATTGTAGTAGCGCTTGGATGCTGGATACTCTATCGTTTTGTCACATAGTTCCAGGAAACTGGAAGCCACCAGATGCAGCTCCTCTCCGTCATAGCCGTACAGCTTTTTGTCCTCACGCGTCATCAGCACAAGCTCGTCACATGGACATGAGGTGCCCTTTACCACACCAATAACCTGCATTTTTACAATCTCGGGAAGGTAGAATTTTCCCCAGGCGTTAACTTCATCATCATCCCCGTTGTATTTGGTGTTCTCAAGCTCTTCTATCCACAGGTCAGCACCACTTGGCTTCTTCAGGTGAACGCACATGCTTTTGTTTTTGGAAACAAAATCTTTCACCCATTTCAGGTACTTTTCACCTGGAAAGAAGCAGACAAGGAAATATGGATGAATGTAGAAGTGTTGGAAAAGACAAATAGCAAGGTTATCCTACAGCAGTTTGTGAAAATGTTGTATCTTGAAATAAGCAGGCAAAATGAGGATCTCACTTATCTCATATGTTCTGACTACCGACTTTCTTCAGTTAAAGGACAAAAAAAGGGCACACTGGAGGCTGACAGAGTGTGCAATGGTGGGAATCATTTTGCAGAACTCACTAAAGTTTGTTTCTCCTGGAACAAGCTTTTTACACTTCGGCAAATGAAAATACTGTGTTAAACTAAAAAAGAGCACCAGACCAAGGTCTACAGTACTAACAGAAAAGCATGCCGTTACCTGTTGCCTGTCGACACAGCTGCTGATCTTCCTCACCAAAAAAATGAGGATCCCTGAAAGGAATAGAAAGGTTATGTTAAAATGAATGACTGTCACGGTGATCATGGGAAGCTCCGAAATATCACAACAATAGCTACGAAATCACAAAATGCAGTGTGATGTCTGTAAGCACCAAACATGACATCTCTGCAAATTCATCTTGAAACATGTAGGTACCTCACACGTACAGCTGCAGCCATCTCAGCCATTTATCACTGTGGCTGCCAAGTGGCTGCCACTTCACAAGCGCATGGCACAACATAGAAGAGCCACCTCCACAGGACAAGACTCAGCAGTCCATCTGCATCTTAAGGATAAAGGACACTCTTTCGAGGATGCTAATGTTCACATTTTGGACAGAGAGGACAGATGGTTTGTAAGAGGAGTGAAAGAAGCATCTATGTCCACTGTGAGCGACCATCTTTGAACAGAGGCGGGGCTTACGACACCAACTCTCTGCCATCTATAATCCAGTTTTGAGATCCTTCCCAGACGCCTTAACGCCCACTCACATCCTGGGCCATCTGACCTCAGGAATTCGCATGATAAGGTGGGGCCAGGTTTCACAATGAACTCACCCGAAACTGGCTGATTGGGGCCCACACCCAGTTTCACACCTTGGCTCAGGCAATTAGAGGATCATCAGGGGGTCCTTTTGTCCCTCTGTGGGGGGATACTCCCACTAGGCTTATATCTGGGACTCTCCACCATTTGACCTTAGAACTGAAGAAGCTTCTCGGATGAGAGGTGAAACGTCTTCAAGTAACTTAAAGAAGTCCAGACGCTTTTCTTTGCAAGCTCCTTTGACTACGATGACCTGGATGACTGAGAACCTTCACAGACATAAGGTGAATGTGACAAACAAAGCGCCTTCTTGTTCTCTGTGATAATGTAAAGTTATTAATGAAAAAACAAACGAGTAAAAAACGGACTGGAAACATGTCTTCAATCAAAACTCGACAAAAACAAAGAAACAGCCTCACTTCTCTGCGACGCTCCCTAAAAATGACGTTACGTGTTACGTACCAGAGATTTCTATACAGCCCTTTATCAAGCCGAGAGAAAGTGACGCAAAACCCTCCAACTAATAACGACTAGCAGAGAGGCTCAGCTGAGTGTAGTTACCTGGTTTGCAGACGCATACAGACGTTTCCTGTCCTCTCGGACGCAGCTGTGATAGAACATGTGGTGCATTACCGCCACCAACTGGCTTGGAGTGAGGACCGGAAATCGCTCATGCCAAATCAAAAAAAAAAACATAAAGAAAGATTAAGTGAAGAGATAAATGAATACATTAAATCAAGAAGAAAAAACCCCACCACCGGACATATACATCCTCATATCCTTCTGTACAAATGAGTTTGTTTTAGAAACTGAAAAAAGCCACAAAACCTTCACATCTAGAAATCCTTTGCAGTAAAACGTGTTCTTTGGCAGGTTCCACAGGTTTTGAATCAGTTTTCTTCTTTATTCCTGATAATTTTGACAATGAAAAAGAACATGTTCTATAGGGCTTTGGAGTTGACATCACGCCGCAATGCATTGTGGGAGCGCGGCACCATTTTCGAGGTCTACGAATCAAAACAAACACACTGTGTTGGAACGACGATTACAAGATGCTTAAAAGCAGCTCAAAAGAGAACGGACTGTATAGAGACCGATTGCGTTCAGAGGCGAAGCGGCGGTACTTGCAGAAAATAGCGTGCAGTGGAAATGTGGACCCGTATGAAATACGGCCGTGGAGTAGAAACCCTGAAGACGTAGCCTGATATATTTTCGTACCTTATCTGTGGAGTCAGCGCGTACAAGTCGTCATTCAAACAAAGGTAAGTCAGCTCAAGTACTGCGTGTGAAATGCGTTTGATTTCCCTGCAAACATTCACATTAGTGCAGCATAAATTCATTCATGAGGGGAAATTACAGTGAGAACATGTGGAGGCTGTTAGAGGGAGAAGATAGTGAGTTCAGTGCAGGGCTGTGCAGAGAGGTTTAAAGGGGCGGGTGCTCAAAGTTAAAAAGGGGCACATTGAACCAGGCTGAATAACAACAACACACATTCATCAAGAATCTAATATGGGAAGGGCAGGGCTGTGTTGGTCTGAGACTGTAGACATTAAAAAGTCCACAGGAGAGATGGTAGCTGATTAAACAAGTGTCATGAGATAATAACAAAATGCAAAGATTGGTGACAGCGCTTGGAACCATAAGGCAACAAAAAACTATGTATGTAAAAAAAAAAAAAAAAGAAATATATATATATATATATATATATATATATATATATATATATATATATATATATATATATATATATATATATAAAATTTCAGATCTGAATTTGGACTGTTTCCCTCTGGATGAACCAATTCTGTCAAATCTATTGATCCAACACAAACAAACACATTGGCTCACAGTCAGATTGGCTTTGTATGGATGGTGTAACAGGGGCTGGGAAAGGATGCTGAAAGCTGAATATAACACAGAACAATAACAGGACATATAATAATGTAGCAACATGATCTTCAACAGGCACACTTCTGTTATTCATGATCACAAACACAAAGAACTTGTGCAGCCCTGATATCAGCCCTAATATATGAGTGTGTTTGCCCAAAGACTGAAACAGCATCAACATGACAGCTGTAAGAAATCTTCTCTCAGCCTTGTTTGGCAGAAGATCCCTGCAACAAAGATTGTAGCTGAAAGATGACGTGTGTAAAGTTTGCTCTGTGGGAGGGTTGAGGCTGTTTTTAGACCTTTGATAGTTTCCAATCCAGTTCTGACAGACAGGAATAAAAACAACATCATTAAGATCAGATCATGGAGCTGTTTGCTGCCTTGTTTCTATCTTCACATTACAAGACTTTACTAGGAGGAGGTAAGTGACGGAAGTGAGGTAAGTGACGGAAGTGATGTTGTAGGTGACGTCAGACGCCGGAGATTTTGGCGGAGAAAAAGCAAATGGTAGCATAGAGTTTAACAAAGGTTTTTCAAGCTTCAGTATTACCAAATATACTAATCAATTGTCATATAACTAACAACATCTGTTCTATCATCTCTAACACCCTGGAGGACAACGGGGAGAGTTTAGACGCTCTCCAAGATTACATCGACCGCTGTTTTCAAGATTTAGTAATGCATAAGGCCCAGAGTGCATCTTCCCCGGCCAAAATCGAGACGCCGTCATCGAAGAGAAGTCGCCAGGCAGACTCCCCCGGTACAACATCGCCTGCCGGCAAAGACATCGCAGAAATCCTGGAGTCAATCGACAAGCGATTGTCCAGTTTCGATGCGAGGCTGTCCCTGGTGGAGATTTTACACCGGGAATTTAAATCTCTAAAAGAATCCCTGGAATTCAGCCAGCAGCAGGTGGAAACGCTTGCCGCTGAAAATGCCACGCTACGGGAGTCGGTCAAATCTCTCACCGATAACGTGACCCAGCTAAACATTGAAAATAAAAAAATAAAAGAGTCCGTTATCGATCTACAAGCCCGTAGCATGAGAGATAATCTTGTGTTTTCTGGTATTCCAGAAACTGCCGGAGAGGACGCAGAGGCAACGGTGAAAAACTTCATTAAAATCCACCTGAAGCTGCCGGAGGACACCGTAAAGAACATCGACTTCGATAGAGTACATCGCTTGGGGGGCGCGCGGTCGCGGACCGGGAGACCACGGCCTATTGTGGCCAAATTCAGTCAATTCAAACAGAAGGAACAGGTGAAGAGTCGCGGCAGAGAGCTGAAAGGAACGGACTTCAGCGTGAACGACCAGTTCCCCAAAGAGATCCTGGAACGACGCAAGGTCCTGTTCCCAGTTCGACGTAGCTTCATCCAGAAAGGCTCCCGTGCTGTCATCGCTGTGGACCGGCTCTACGTGGACGGACAGCTGTACCGCGACCCCGGCACCACACCGTGGTTATACTGACTGCACTCCAGATAAGAACCCGCTACACTCTTTTCTTATTCATTCACACTCTCTCCTTTAACATGAGTTTAAGCTAGTAATATCAGTAGGATGTCATAGCAGATATAACACCGTCACCCTCCGTCATTGCTTTAATTGGAATGTTTCCGTTTCGTTTCCTTTTTTTTGTTGTTGCTCACAGTTCATGCGGTTTCTTTCTTTCTCTTGTCTTTCACTGCTGTGATCACCTACTTCCCCACTCACCTACAAACAACACCCTCTATTTCTCCATATTTTCACAACACGATCACGCAAACACATCAGCTCAACGGCAGCACATTCACAACAGCCTCACAGCACGCACAGACTTGCAGGACACATAAGCAAGCCACGCTTGTTCATATTAGTGAATATTCACACACATAGTCAGACTTATGGAGCCTCTCACCACACTTCTTTTTCTCTTTCTATTTACAAACAAGGGATGTTTCCATATTCTCTCCACCTGCCTAAACGAAACACCCAGCATACATCATTAGACATACACGCACAATTAAGGGCATGCTGAGGTTTGTCACATGGAATGTAAATGGAGCTGGCTCCAGAGGAAAGAGGTTAAAAATATTTAACCAGCTTAAAAAACTACAGGCAGATGTTGTTTTATTACAAGAAACTCACAAACCTGTCACAGGTTTAAACGAACTTAAAACACCTGAGTTTCCTAACGTGTTTGCAGCCGGTTATAATTCTAGACAACGGGGAGTAGCAATTTTAATACATAAAAATGTTAATTTTACAGTACTCGATACAGTTATAGATCCAGAGGGTAGATTTCTAATTATTAAACTATCAATATTGAACAAAAAACTATGTATTGTTAGTATATATGGTCCAAATGTTGATGAACCCTCATTCTTCCACGGTTTTTTTAGTGCACTCTCTGAACACCTTGATTGCACACTCATTCTTGGCGGTGACCTCAACCTTGGACTAAATGAAGACATGGATAGGCTCAATACAACAGGAACTCAGTGCAATTGGCAATCCACAAATATAATCAAACAGTATATGAACGACTTTGGTCTTTGCGATGCATGGCGCTCTCTTCACCCCACCAGTAAGGAATATACTTTTTTCTCGCATGTTCATCACTCTTACTCTCGTCTGGATTATTTTTTGGTCAGCAGCTCACTGCTGTGTGACATTTCAGACACTGAGATTCACCCTATAGCTGTCAGCGATCATGCTCCTGTATCTTTAACACTAATGCACAAGAATAATACTACGCCAAGTAAAAACTGGAGATTTAATATATCACTACTTAAAGATGAAGACTTTATTAAATACTTTAAAAAGGAATGGACTTCATATTTAGACTTTAATGACACTCCCGGAATATCAGCTTCTGTTCTATGGGAAGCAGGGAAAGCTGTGATGAGAGGTAAAATAATTTCTTTCTCATCACACAAAAAGAAAGAAGAAAACAAAAATATTCAGGAATTAGAAAAAAACATCAAATCACTAGAAGAAGCCTACGCGTCCCACCAAGATCAGGAAACATTGAACAAAATATGCAAAACAAAACTAGAATTAAATGAAACTATTAATAAAAAAACACAATTCCTTATACAAAGACTTCGCTTGCAGAATTTTGAACACAGTAACAAATCAGGTCGATTTCTAGCTAACCAGCTAAAAATAAATAAAGAAAAAACAACTATATGTGCTGCTAAAGATTTATCGGGGAACACAATATATGATCCAGGAAGAATAAACAACATTTTTAGGGATTTCTATGAAACTTTATACTCACCACAAATAAACCCATCTAAAAATGAAATTGATCTGTTTCTTGACAACGTAACTCTTCCAAAATTACTAGACAGTCAAGCAATGGAACTGGATTCGCCACTGACGCCAAGTGAACTCCAGGAAGCCCTGATAAGTATGCCCAATAATAAGGCTCCAGGTCCAGACGGCTTCCCTGCAGAATTCTACAAAGAATTCTGGACAATTTTGGCACCAGTATTCCACAGCATGTTGCAGGAAATCGAGGAAAAGGGCAGACTACCACCAAATATGAATTCTGCCAACATTAGTCTCCTGCTAAAACCAGGCAAAGACCCTTTATTTCCCTCAAGCTATCGTCCAATTTCTCTTTTAAATGTAGACCTTAAAATAATCTGCAAAGCTCTCTCAAAGAGATTAGAGAAAATGACCCCCCTCTTAATTCATCCTGACCAAACTGGTTTCATAAAAGGTCGGCACTCCTCAACAAACACTCGTAGATTACTTAATTTAATAGACTACTCATACGATAAAAACATCGAAGCCATAATATTATCTCTAGATGCAGAAAAAGCATTTGACAGAGTTAATTGGAAATTTTTATTCGCAACTTTACACAAATTTGGTTTTGGAAACTCTTTCATAAACTGGATAAGAATATTATACAATTCCCCAACAGCTCGTATCAGAACAAATGACCAGACATCCTCCAGCTTCTGTCTCCTGAGGGGCACCAGACAGGGATGCCCACTCTCTCCTTCACTTTTTGCAATTTTTATCGAACCTCTAGCAGCAGCATTTAGACAGGCTACAACAATTAAGGGCATAAAATGTAAGAACATAGAACATAAAATCAGTCTCTATGCGGATGATGTGTTGCTTTTTCTGCAAAACACACAAACCAACCTCTCTGAGGTAATTACTTTAATAAACTGGTTTTCAAGAGTTTCAGATTATTCAATTAACTGGCCAAAATCTACAGTTCTCCCCATTAACTGCTCCTTCCATAATACTTCCTCTGCCCCACTGCAATCCGGAACTATTAAATATTTAGGTATTAATGTCTCTCCTAAGCTTTCAGACTTAACTAAACTAAACCACATCCCACTTCTAAAGAAAGTAGAAGGCGATCTGACTAGATGGAAATCTTTACCCATATCACTCATGGGAAGGGTCGCCACTATAAAAATGATGATCTTGCCAAAAATAAATTACTTATTTTTGATGATCCCTAACAAACCATCACAAGATTGGTTCAGATCTCTGGATTCATATATTTCCAAATTCCTTTGGAAAGATAAACCCCCGCGTATTAGCTTAAAAACGCTACAAAGAACCAAGGATAGAGGAGGATTAGATCTGCCTAATTTTCACCAATACTTCTTAGCCAACAGGCTTCAGTTCATCTCAGAATGGTTAAAACATACCTTCTTAGTTGAGCCCTGGCTAGATGTTGAACAGGCACTATGCAAGGATCTAGAGATTTCAGACCTACCATTTATTAGCTCAAACATCAAAAGACATGAATGCTTTAAAAGTATCAACATCAGCTTTTCTCTAACAGCATGGTGGGAGTTTCTAAAAATAACGGAGTCTTCATTAATCCCATGCAAACGTACACCTATCTGGAATAACCCTGACATATTACAAAACAATAATATGATTAATTTCCCAGAATGGAGTTGTAAAGGAATTAAATACTTAGAACATATATTAGAGGGAACAGAATTTATTCCATTTGACAGACTAGTTGAACTATATGGGATCAACAAGACAAGGTTTTTAGAATATCAACAAATTAAATCCATAGTAAAAAAGAAATTTAACCTCAGTCAAGTTGAATTACAAACACCACTAAGTGCGGCACATTTTCTTACTCTTAAATCCCCCAAATTATTATCTAAAATATACAGAACACTTTCTAAATTAGATGAATCAATATCCCTTCCTACTGCAAAGTGGGAAGCAGATTTATCAGTCAACCTAGACCAAAACTTCTGGTCTCAGATTTGCTTAAAAACTTTTAAATTAATTAAAAATCCCAGTCTGCAATTAATACAATACAAAATACTTCATAGAGTGCACTATACAGGTCATCGGATGTTCAAGATGGGCTTTACATCTTCCAACAACTGCTCACACTGTCAAGGCAATACACCAGACAATTATATCCACGCTCTTTGGTTCTGTCCACCAGTGCAAAAGTTTTGGCGCGAGATATGTGAAGACTTATCAAAGTGTCTGAAATGTAACATTCCAACTTCCCCCTTAGTGTGTTTGTTGGGCAGCTTAGATAATGTCACTTCAGAAAAGAATATAGCCCATATGATCTTCACTGCCCTATGCATAGCCAAGAAAACAGTCCTCATGAACTGGAAAAATAAAAATAATCTTAATTCTAACCAATATAGAAATTATCTATTAGATTACATTAGTCTTGACACAGCCTCTGCCACCACATTAGATCAATTGCTCTGGGCCCCTTTTATCAACTCCATCACCTAGTGGGGGTGGGGGGTCATAGTTTGGTCCCGCCTTCACTGTTGTGATTGGTGACGGGGTAGGGACAGGCTTAGGGCGTCGGGGGGTTCCCCGGAGGCATCTTCCTTGGGGGGCTCAACACGGGGTAGCGGTCACGTCCGGTTGAGGGCTCTGTTGGCTCTCAGGTGACTGTTTCCTCGCGGCTGCGTGCAGCGGGGCTAGGGGAGGGTCTGTGCTGACGGACGTGGGTTACTGACCTGGCAACCTGGCTGCCCCTGGGTGGGTCCGGGATGGGCGTGAGGTTCTGGGGGCGCTCCGTCTCTGGGCTGGGGCCCGGGCCGGGCCTCGGGGGCTTGGGTCCTGGTTGGTGTGTTGCCGGGGTTGTGGGCGGGTGGGTGCATGGGGGCCCGGCCCTGGAGCAGGGTGCCGCCGGTGCGTCGAGCCGCCTGGGGGGCTCTTCAACTGGTGGGGGGGATGGTCACATCTTGCAGGAGCTTTCTTCTCTTCATGAACTCTCTGCAGGAGGGGGAGATACAGGAGAGGTGGAGGAAGATCTCAGCCTGGGCGTTTACCGTCTTATGTAGTCTGGAAGATGTGTGGTTGGTGGGGTGGGTGCAGTTTTCTCTGTGGTGGGGTTGGGTGGACTGTCCAGGGCTCTGTGGAGCCGGGGGGCGCTACTGCACTGGGCCCCGGTCTGATGGGCCTGGGCCCCCCTTCCCTTCCCAGGCACAGTCTGTGTTTCTAAACTACACACTAATGTTCATTGTTGTGCAGCTAAATCCTCCCTCTGGATGGGAAGAATCCCTGTCAGGCTTCAAACACCTGGCTTGGTGTTCTGGAGCTAATGTGTCACCTGTGAGGACTCTGAGATGAACACACAGCAGACACTTCAGTTCTCCGTCTGTGTGTCCTCAGTTTCCCAGCATGCCTTGGCTGTGGTGGTGGAGGTGAATGAGGGGGAACATGCTGCTCTGTCAGCACTCAGGTTTCATACCTGGTGATCTCAGAGGACAAAGCGGCGTTACAGCAGCGCACGTTGATGAGACCTGATGCTCTGAACAGTTCAGACTTCAGCCTCACTCTGAGAAAACAAACGACTGACTGTCAGCAGCAACTACACCTGCTCCATCAGTGACGGAGAGAAGAACTGAGACTGAGAGACATACAGCTGCAGGTCAAAGGTCAGAAAGGCCCGCTCTTTGTACGGGTCAGGAGTTAGTACTGCAGAGGTCAGAGGTCAGCTTGCTGACAAACCATTTGAAACAGTTTGGAGCTAAAAGCACAACAGCAGAGGAAAGAAGAGACACTGCAGAGATGATGCAAAATATTGTGTTTTGTTCTCAGCTGTCAAAAAGTGTAACACACGTGTTCCAGCACAGCCTTTGTGTACTTTCACTTCTCCATACTGTCCATTGGAAATCCTGTTTGTTACTTTTTGATTTCAGTCCATGTGTCCAAAGCAAACTTCTGTCCCACACTTTCTCTGCTGACTCTTCACCGATGCTCAGATGATCTCAGATGATTTCACCAGAACTCATCAAAATTCGGGCTCCACAGAAACCCAGACGTCACTAAACAAGCGTAACAAGCAAAGTGAAAACTGGTCGTTCAGCTTTATTGACCAAAGATAAGCTCACATGTCACCTCATGACACAGACACTTATTTCCACAGCATGCACGAGGACTGACAATAAGTGTCTATAAAGCCACTTCTATCTGCCACACCTGTGCTTCTGTCATGGTTGCTCTCCTCTCACGCTGTCATTTATCCACAGTCTGCCTCCCTCTGCTCCGTCAGCTCACGTCCTCTCTACACCACCTGCTGTGTTTTATCCTGCAAAAACACATTTAAGAAGCGTTGCACCGAGTAACGGGAGGAACTGCTATAAAATCCATTTAAAGGAGGTGGTGCTGAGTGCTGTGACTGGGGTCCCACCACTGACATCACGGGTGGAGGACATGTTGGAAAACTGCTACAAAGTGCTGTGCAGCCAGCAGAGCTTACAGTCTGTCCTGTGTGTCATACAGGCTCTCACACTTAGTGTTTCTGTGACACATTGAAGACAAGTTTGTGTTGTTCACAGTTGTGCTTGTACTGAGTGACAGCTGACATGACCTAACAGGAATAATGTGTCTGTGCTGAATGAGAAGTAACACACAATGAAGTCTTGATGCATCTCAATCATCCAGGAAAGTGAGTCTGTTGCTTCTGTTCATCTGGACGCAGCGTTTTGTGGGAGAAACGTGTCGTCATCATCAGGTGACGTCTTCAGTCTCAGCTGCAGGTTTCAGTCTTACAAACAGGACATTTGCATAAAGACTGAAAGCAGCTGCAGGAACGATGGGCTGGGAGCTCCGTTCCTTCATCTTAATTATGCAGATTCTCAGGACCATTGATCAACAACCACTGATCCATGTCCATGAGTCCCATTCACAGAGATGTGGGAATGGCTGCAGTCACAGCATGTAAGATGGAAATAAATGAGAAGTATTTAGCTGAAGTGGATTTGATTTATGTTAGTTCTTTTTTAACTTGTAGTTCTACATTGGAAGATTATTGTGATATTGAAATATAAAAATACATTTATATTCTATTATTTTCTCAAAATAAGCGTCACACTCGTGGAAGCCGGTGTAGCCGCCGAAACGCCTGCATTTATGGAGACTTTCAGCCCCAGGTAGGCCAGTTATGGATCTTGGGATCCACATTATGTCAGCAGCTGTTCTCCACCGTGAACTGTGTTCAAACAAACACGCTCACGCCTCACAGACGACAGCTTACAGTCTGTAGAGATAAAGTGACTTCGTACAGCCCCGTCTTCAGTCTTGTGGAGATGATCTCGACGCTTTGGTGGATGTTACTAGCTCCTGTGCAGTATTTTGTAAAGACATGATTATACCCCGTAAGCGTGTTAAAATTTACGCTAACAATAAGCCATGGGTCACTAAAAGTGTCAAATCCTGTTTAAGGAAAAAGAGACAGGCCTTTAAAGAGGGGCTGTTACCGATTTTCAGACAGCTACCAAGGAAATGAAAATCGAGATCTTGAAAGCAAAACAGACAAAAACCTTCTTGAAAGCAAATTTGCTGCAAAAACTTTTGGGTCTGCCTGGACTTGTATGAAAACCATAGCAGGGTTTCAAAACCCCCAGAGCAGCAGTCAGGTCATTTTAGATGGTTTAATTCAGACAGAGATTTTCAAATGCTTTAAACATGTTTTCTGCTCGTTTTAGTTCTTCTGATTTCAGCGAGGATATTTGGGAACTGAAACAGAAACTGAGAGATACTCAGCACTTTATCATTGAACTCAGCGATGTTAAAAAGGCCTTTCATACAGTCAATGTGAACAAGAGCCAGGTCCTGATAATATTAGTGGCCGCCTAATTAAATCTTGTGCTGATGAACTCAGTCCTATATTTCAGGTTATTTTTAACAAATCCTTGCAAACACAACATGTGCCCTCTCTTTGCAAAGAAGCAGTCGTGGTTCCTGTCCCTAAATCTAAACGACTTCAGGCCTGTTGCCTCACTTCAGTTGTAATGAAAGTCTTTGAAAAAATCCTCAGAAATGTGATTATGAAGAGACTGAAGGTCAGCTGGATCCAATGCAGTTTGCATACAGGCCCAACAGAGGAGTGGAGGACGCACTTTTGACTTTACTAAATCTGATTCTTAAACATGTAGAGAGTAAAGGGACTTTTGCAAGACTTCTTTTCATTGATTTTTCTTCGGCTTTTAATACAACACAGCCCCATATTTTAATTAAGAGACTTTTAGAACAGTTTGAAATCAGGAAAAACCTGGTGGGCTGGATTTTAGATTTTCTAACTGACAGGTCACAAAGAGTGAGAATAAATGGGGTTCTGTCTGACCCAGTGTTCTCCTCCACAGGTTCTCCTCAAGGCTGCGTCCTATCGCCCTTATTATTCACTCTCTATACAAACATGTGTCAGGGCAGACATGAAAACAGGGTCATTATTAAATATGCAGATGACTCTGTTATTGTCAGCTTACTGAAAGAGGGTGAAACTAACCACGGCCCAGTCATTGATGACTTTGTTCAGTGGTGGGAGGAGTCTTATCTCCAGCTGAACATATCTAAAACAAAAGACATGGTTGTTGATTTTAGGAAACAACAAAATGGGCACGGAGTCACTTTAATTAAAGGTCAGAAAATAGAGCAAGTACAATCATATAAATATCTTGGGACCATAATCAATGAAAAACTGAACTTTGATCAAAATTGCAAATCAGTTTGTAAAAAGGGTCACCAGCACCTTTATTGCCTTAGGAAACTTGTTCATTTCCACATTGACCAAAAAATTTTAACTTTGTTTTCTCGTTCTTTCATTGAGTCTGTTTTATCCTTTTGTTTGGTGGCATGGTTCGGTCAGACCTCTGTCACAGAGAAAAACTCTCTGAATCAGATAGTGAGATGGTCCAGTCGTCTGATAGGTGAGCCACAGTCTTGTTTAGCCTCCCTGTACTCTGAGCAGGTACAGAGGATGGCTTTATCAATCCTTAAAAATGGTTCCCATCCTCTAAGGGGTGAATTTCAGCTTCTTCCCTCAGGACGGAGGTTTCTATTTCTGAGATGCAGGACAAAGCGTTATAAAAACAGCTTTGTCCCCGTTGCTGTCACTGAATTAAATAAGAACTGTTTTTGATTCGAAATATTAAAGTATGTGTCACAGTGAGCTTTATATATTTACTAGGTATGTGTGTTTTTAAAGGGATGTCAAATGCTGCCATTTGTCTGTAAAGCAAATTTACCTTGCCTTTGGGTATAAATAAAGTTACCTTACCTGCAGACGCTGTGCGCAGAGGTTCAGGAGCAGAAGTCCCGTTGTAAACATATCACGGCAGACCCGACGATGTTTGCATGAACGCGCTTTTTTTAAAAGTCAGGTCAAGGCTCCAAAAGCCCAAAGGCGATATAACAGTTTGTGTTTGCTACATGGATCATTGGAGTTCAGCTTTCCTTTGTTATATTTCTTTAAGAGCTCAAAATGTGTTCATTACATAAATCAAATGTAATTTTCTCTGTAGCACTTCATGGATTTCATAAGCAACACACTGTAGTTGTTCACACAAAGCATAAAGGTAAAAACAATATACACAGTGTTATCTTCATTTTAGATGTCACAAAGTATTTGCGGCTCCCAGTGTTTTCCCGAACCCTGACCCTTTGCGTGGAAACCGGGTCCAAAAGGCTCTTTGGGTGTTAAAGGTTGCTGACCCCTGCACTAGGCCCAACTGACACATATATTTGATTCCAAATACAAAAAATAATGTGTAACCTGCTGGAAGAATGTAGGAGGTTGAGACAGGATCTCAACACTTGGTGTCTGCAACAAAAGACAACAATATGTGGGGCGATCGTGGCTCAAGAGTTGGCAGCTCGTCTTGTAATCGGAAGGTTGCCGGTTCGAGCCCCGGCTTGGACATGTTGTGTCCTTGGGCAAAAAAGCACTTTGGGGTCCTTAGGGACGAGTAAAGCGCTCTACAAATACAGGCCATGTAATGGCAGAAACATTCTCTAGTGTAAATCCTGACTAGTTCATTAACTACAGATCAGTTTCAGTGAACATTATTCACAGAGGGATCTGAGTTCCTTATACCAGACTCTACAGAAACTGTAACACTGTACAGCTCTGCGACTCAACAATATGACAACAATGTAACACACACTAGAATCATCAAATAAAGCCCCACTAACCACTAGAACTAGAACTAACTAACTAGCACTGGACACTTGCATATTAGAGATTTCTACCACCATAGGAGGCGAGATATCATCCTTGAACCAGAGCATCCAGCCCTCAATTTCGGACATAAAAAGCGACGTGGCCAGGCATGATAACACTTTGACTGAACTGCAGGACTGTGCCTCGAACCACTCTGACACCATCGCCACTCTCCAGGCCACTGTGGAGCGTTTGTCTGCGGAGGTAAAGAAGTTAGATGAGAGATGTGGAGCTCTTGAGGCACTCCAGGAGGAATCATTTAAGAACTGCAGGAATACCAGAAGGCACAGAGGGACCCAAGATGACTGAGTTGGTTCACACCTGTTGGCGGAGGCGCTATCTCTCGAGGAGAAGCCACTCATCGATCGAGCACATAGAGTGAATCGCCAGCGTCCCAAACAAAGTCATCTTCCTCGGCCCATCATCTTGAGATTGCACTACTACCACATTGGTGAGGAAATTCTGCTGAAAGCTGCAGAGAACAAGAACCTGATGTATAAGGGTTTTTAAAATAAACATCCTCCCAGATTTCCCTCCCTCTGTTGGAAACGCAGAGCCGCATTTGCAAATATGAGAGGAAGACTACGTGGGATGACCGGCGTCAGGTACAGACTGCTATACCCTGCAAAGCTGTTAGTGACCCATGGTGATGTGAGGAAAAGCTTTACCGATCCCAAAGAGACCGTAGACTACGCGGAGAAGCACCTCTCCCACCCACCTTCAAATGTATTAAAAGCAAGGATATATCTATATGTCTAACGCTGACACAGCACTGTGTTTCTTCTTTTCCCTTTATATTCCATGTAAAGGTGAATATGGAGCGTTTATGGAGCTCGTTTATTGACCAGCTGTCAGTTAGAAGGTAAGAGTTACTAGGTTAACAGAGGTTAGCAGTAACAGTACGGGGAAGTATATTGTGTTGTTCTTTTGTTGTTTTTTATTTTATCCTACTTTACTTTGTTATTTTGATTTTACCTGTTGTGAGTGCTTCCCGTAATTCTCCTTTTTCTTGCGCCGCTGCGGCCAGAGTTCACAACATTACATATTTTTGTATCTATAAACAGGAAGCTGACACTCTCCAGACTTTATCAAAGGTGTGAGCGTCACAGCAGAGGCCTTTGTGTCAACGTAGCTGAAGACAAAACACAGAAACACATGAAGGAGATTTTCCTGGCCTGGATTTTATACAAATATTCTGCAGTACATCAAAAATGAAAGAAAACCATTAGTCAACATATGAACATCACCTCTGAAGTTACAGAGCTTTGATTGGAGACACAGCTGAGCGTTTTGCATTTTGCATAATTAATTACATAATTAATTATGTAACCATAATTAAATGGTTACATCATCTTTAAAGTCCCCAGAGATCAGGAAAAGGGCCTGAGGGTGCTGTGTTTGGAGTCTGCTGGTTACAGTGTGCAGGACCTCACAGGCTGCTGCAGCGTTAGCAGAGGGCGGGACATACACAGCTATCATAATCACGTGTGTAAACTCTCGTGGTAGATAGTACGGTCTCATGCTAACCGCTAGCAGCTCAATGTCCTTACAGCATAGCGTCTCTTTGATAGAGAAATGCCCAGAGTTACACCATCTATCGTTCACAAACACAGCCAGACCCCCTCCTCCCTTCTTACCACTCTCCGCTGTTCTGTCATAAGAGGCTCAGCAGCTAAAGCAGCACACCTGGGTCTCCCAGCCTATTAAAAGCAGCCCTTTGCTTCACCTGCTTCACTAAACATTATTATTTTAAGCAGAGTGGTGTGATTTATGTAGGCATTGCTGTGTGACAGGATGACTTTTCTTGCACACCCACCAAATGAGGGCGCACATGCTTCCACGCCCACTGGTGACTGCACACATCCTTTCAAGGAAGCATTTCATTCATCCCTAACAAATGGAACAAAACACTGTGCAGCGTGTTCAGGTTTGAACGTGGCCCTGGCCTCTCTCTGCATCCACCTGGCACATGCAACACACATCCACTCCCTGCTGAGCTGCTTGTATTTGATGTGTTGAAGTTTTGGTAAAGTTTGAATAAATTCCACTTTATTTATAGGAACATTTCATTTGTGGACTCCTGCTTCCCCTCTCCTTGAGCCAGTTTGTGACGGGAACATGACATAAGAAAAGTAATTTATCCCTTTTTGATTCTGTGTATCTGGCGCTCATCCAGTGAGTTCACACTTGGCAGAAACAGACTGAATTTGTCTGGAGAACTTTGGCTTCAGCCAAGTTAGATAAACACACTGTGTCTCTGTCAAAACAGCAGTGTAGTTGTGGCACCCCTGTGAGGGAATGACCACATGAATATTATTTTGTGTAAAACACTCATGTAACGGGACATTTTTCATTGCTATATGTATTTATTTTCAGTTTCTTTAAGAGGATAGAAAATCCATGTAACAGGGATTCATTTTATGTTAGAAAGCAGTGAGGGCGGAACTTTGGTGCTTGCTCCGGGGTTTCGGGGAGCAGTAAGTGGAGCCCACCTTCCGCTGCTTCCTCAGACACGTTCTGGAGGAAAGCAGAGACGCATCGTGTCTTCCTTACTCTGCTCTTCACCTGCTTTTACAGGTCGGTACACGGTGCTCGCACCGAAAATGTTGTTTATTGTCACCATGGTTACCCAGGTTAATGTGAATGGGAGAGTTAAGGCGGTCCGCCAAAGTTATTTATATGTAAACACGGGAGAAAACCAGAGGAGTGTCCCGCGCGACCGCACCGCGAGCCCGCTCGTTAGGTGGAGCGCTCGTGAAGCAGAGTCAGTGCGCTCCTATGCTCTGTGCAAACGTGTTGTAATGCTCCAATCAAATCAGTTCTGTGAGATGTGAATGTTAATAGTTCTGTTAAAGTGACTGAGTAGATTAGCTAGTGTAACACAAGCACTCTGAGCAACTCTGTGTAGCTAACAGAGGCATTCATGGGTTGATTCAACAAGCTGTGTTTCATGATGCACTAAATAGTGATTTTGCCAGTAAATTACTGGAGGGAACAAATGTAATGTATTTACCAATGCTGTTATTGAATAGAACTGTTTAGCCAGTAAGACACTGCAGAAGACAATGTGATGTGTTTATTGATATGATAAAAGGATGTAGCTGTTATGGAAAGAAGTGTGAACTTGAGAAACTGAACCAGTTAAAAAGAGTATATTTCACTGATGTTGTGAAATAAGTAAATGTCATTGATGTGAATGAGGAACCAGCTGAACAGTATATTGAAAGCTCATGTTTAGTGTTTTATAGCATTTATTTGTGTGAAATAAATCAGACTCAGACACGTTCTGGAGGAAAGCAGAGACGCATCGTGTCTTCCTTACTCTGCTCTTCACCTGCTTTTACAGGTAACATATTTGTCATCGAGGTCTTCATCCTTGGGACCCGTAACATAGTAACTTCTTCATTGTTATACTTCTATAGTTTTCCCATTTTGTGAGCTGTGGATGTGGAAAGTGTCTCAGTGACACATCCACATGAAAACGGCGTTACCTTCGTTCATTTGCACGTCAACTGAACGAGCTGTTTGGACTTTAACGTCACAGCTGATGCTTCGATACTCGAACTCAAGAGTTCAGCTTCCACTCAGAGGTACAAGTACACACAGCAAAGATAAACGTGTACACAAGGTGGAACCCACAAGTGCACAGCTCCAACCAGAGATGGGCAGTAATCCGATTACTTTTTTCAAGAAACGAGTAAAGTGAGGGATTACTATTGCAAAAAAGGTAATTAGATTACTGTTACTTTCCCGTAAGCACGCTGCGTTACTGCGTTACTAAAACCGCAGCTGTGTGCAGATGAACAATGGATAATCTATCGAGTGTGGAGAGAGTGTGAGCGTGCAGCGTTTAAAGCGTGGAAGCACTGACCTTACTTTGAGTTTGACTCTGTAAAAAGTGACAAAAACATTAGCATCCGCTGTTCACTGCGTGGGAAGACAACATGCTCACTCACTATGTGTTAATGGGCATGCTTATTTATAACTTTGATTAAATGTCATAAAAATAATTCCATGCCAGCTCACCATTGGTGATCAGGTAGTTTCTGTTCCAGTTCCAGTCCCATAAATCATGAAGCTTGCTGCCAGAAAAGCTTCAAATCTCCTTTGAAAGCTGTTTGTGGTCTTGATTGTGGGAGCTTCAGTTGTCTGACTCCAGCTGCCACACAGTGCTCACTGATATCATTTGCAAAAACCCCAGTGTGACAATATTTATCAGTGAAGCAGAAATCAGGAAGTGACGACTTTTCTTTGAACATTTGCTAAGGCTAAGCTGTGCTTTCTACCACAGTTGGGAATTTCCTGGTTTACAACAAATTATTGTGTCAACACCGCATAAGATTTCAAACTACAGGAAAATCACTGGAGTTATAAGAGGCAGACAACGACACACACACCACATGCATGCTGTTTCTATTTATTGTGGATTAACCTGTCAAGGGCAAGAACAAAAGAATTCTGCCTCAAATACAGGAAATCATAGCTTTCCTGTATTTCCTCCATTGTTGGCATGCTGGTTAGTGCTGTTGCTCCACAGTAAGAAGGTCCTGGGCTAAATTATCCATGAATGTAAACGGCTGTGTGTTTCTATCTGATAGACTGGTGAGCTGTCCAGGGTGTACCCTGCCTGGTAACCTATCACTTCAGGGTTATTTCCCAGCCCTGCTGCAACCAGGATAGAGATAGGAGGATGGTAGTTGTTGTAGACCCATTCAATTTCAATTGAAGGATTAAAATGTTCCAGGAGCTCAACTTACTCCATCTGAACATGTTTCAATCGTGTTTTATGAACACAACATGCAGCTTTACTGAATATGAAAAGGTTGTGTTGATTTAACTCAGTTGTTTAAGTTTCTGCCAAAGCAAAACCTTTGTGTGCAACCAGTGTCCACTATTGAATCAAGTAAATCCAACATGTTTTTGTCAGTGCAAAAGGAGTTACGGTGCCTGTATTCCTGCACAATATTGTCCCGGGAGGGAGGAAAACTTTCTGGTGAAGTTTTGGTTGATTTTTGGGTTTTGCTTGACACTAGGTTGATTTTATCAGTGAGGTTTGGATTGTTTTCTTTCTCTAAGAGAGAGAAAGATGGTTTTATGCTTGGACATGTTTGCAATGGGCCCCAGTATTTGTTACTTTATTAGTATTTTATTGGTTGCGTTTGTTTGTGCTTTTGTTACAGTGCACTGAGATAAGAACATCTGAGAGGTGTGATCCACCGCTGGTGATATTTTGGTATTTTGTGAGTTCCCGATTTAACAAATCAGCTCTTTAATCCAGACCTGAGAGGTTGAACTTTAAAGCGCTATAAAATATTCTTACTGGAAACAGTGGCAAAGTGTTTTTCTCCATGATTATAATGGGCTTGGGAGAAATTCACTTATATGTGACATTGATCACATGAGAAGTCCTGAGCCTAAAAGGATTGCAGCGAGTCAATCCAGTCCAAAAACAAGGAGCTGTTTTCCTTTAAAATGATGACGTCATCTTGCTGGTGATGGAGGCTCGAATAGGTTGCGCGTGAGACTCCATTATCAGCAATATCTGGTATGAATGTGTGTGGATGTATGCATGTGACTGGACTGTGATGGACTGACGACTAAAAGTTTAACTGACTTGATACTGAGACAAAAACGGTGCCGACTTTAGGATTAGTGAATGTCCACAACAATTCACCCAGCCTGTAGAAGAAGGGTGGAGGTTTTGTCTTGTTTTGTTGTTGCAGGAGCAGAAGGATGACAGAGACTAAAGGGGGAGGCTGTAGCTTCACATGAGTGTGAGCTGCAGACTGAACCCTTTGGTTGCTAATGTTGAGTCACTGATGTTTGCATTAAGAAAATTGTGTTTTATTAGCTGTGTTTTAATTAAGGTATCACATTATATTGTTGGGAATGTTAAATGCTAAAGTGAAGAAAAGCTTTGATTTCACTCATGACTGAACATGTTATTATTAACCATAGCAGGCCACTGTAAAGAGTCAATTAACTGTTATAGAGGAAAAAAAGGCCAAAAACTCTGTTAATACCTATGAATAACAGGCAATGATAGACTTGTCACATTCAAAATAGAGATATGTAATAACAAACACCGGTCCGTGTCATTTAGGTTCTCCATTGAAATAGTCAATCATTTAGAAAAGTAGAATATATATATATATGTCTCAACGCTGTTTCTCAATAATATTAAAAACCTAAAAACTATTGTTGTGGAAGATAGAAGTCACTGTGACAGCCCTCTGACTGTGGAGGACGTTTGTAATCCTATTTCTGCACTTAAGGCCAACAAATCTCCCGGCACAGATGGTTTAACTGCAGAGTTTTATGAATCATTTTCTAATCTCCTGGCTCCGTTCTTACTGCAGCTTTTCATAGGAAGTGTAGAGAATAACATCCTCCCTCCTACTCTTACTCAGGGTCTCATAACACTTATTCCAAAGCCAAACAAAGACTTACTTCTTATTGATAATTGGAGACCCATCTGTCTGCTCAATGATGACTAGGGATGGGTACCGGTGTCATGGCACCGGTTCTGACATAAACGGTAGTAACCAGACCGAAAAGCAGCGCACATTTCGGTGCTTTATTTCGGTGCTTTTTTTCCTGAGCCTTGATACACTTCTAGCCAATCATTTTACGTTTCCGAGGATGGTAGGCGGGGCCAGGTACGTACGTTCTGTTAGAGCAGAGCTACCGATTAGAAATGCCCAAGACGAAGCGGTCAAAAGTCTGGCTGTACTTCACAGCAAAATATGCAAACTCAGCAGCCTGCAACAAGTGCTTTAAGCTGATACTGTGATACTGTCAAAGGAGGTAACACCTCAAATCCGATGAAACACCTGGCGACGCATAGCGGGTTTTTTAAAGCCGAGAAATGCACCGTATTTGATGGCAGCAGCAGCCGTTCTTCTCTGTTGTTCGCGTGTAATTTACGTTGAGTAGGCTAACCACGTTATTACATTAATGCATGTAAGGTGAACTAGCAAACATCATCATAGCTACATGCGGCTGTCTTCTTGTTTGATGGCAGATACTCCCTTCACCCTGGCCAAAAAGGCTAAAATGACCAAAGAAAAAGAGGGAAACAGTTAAACATGAGAGGTTTTTGGATAAAGTTTGTATTTTTTCCATTGGTTAAGCACTGCTTCCAGCTAAGAGTGATACCATATATCCCCCATAGCTGCAGAAAAGGCTAACATTGTTATCTTTTTACACAAAACCAGCTGAACATGAGAGGTTTTTGGACCAATTTTATGTTCTCCATTCTTTAAGCACCGGTTTGAGCACCGTTTGAGCACCATTTGAGCACCGGCACCGTTTCAAAAGTACCGATTTGGCACCGGTATCGGATAAAACCTAAACGATACCCATCCCTAATGATGACTATGAGATTATGGCTTTAGTACTTGCTAACAGAATGAAAGAGTTCTTGGACACAATTATCGATGAGACACAATCAGGCTTTATGAGAAACAGACACCTTTCTAAGAACATGAGACTGGTTTTAGATCTACTTGATTACTCTGATTTGGTATCTGACTATAGCTTCATTCTCTTCCTGGATTTTTAAAAGGCTTTTGATACAATTGAACATCAATTTATTTTCCAGTCTTTGGAAAAATTTGGCATTTTTCTGTAAAGCTATCAAAACCTTGTACACGAATGGCAATAGCTCAATTAAAACGATTAAGACTCCATCCCGAGATTTGACCTGTTATACAAGGAATCAGCACAGCTGATAAGGAGCTCATCATCAGCCAGCTAGCTGATGACACCACACTCTTCTTGAAGAATGCAAATCAAATCCGTCCAGCCCTTAGTGTTATTAGTGATTTCTCTGAGGCATCTGCTTTATGTCGAAATCTAAAAAAATGTGAATTACTAGCAATTAAAGGCTGCACTGCAAATGCTCACTGTAACATTTCTGTTAAACAAGAAGTCACATATCCAGGACTGTTAACATCCAAAGACCAAAAGTCAAGATGCTTGTCAAACTTGTCAAACAGTGTTGGGGAATTCTCAATGGTGCTTGGTGCCATACCCTCAGGGACTTTAATGTTATATAAAAACACTGACAGCTCAATATCTGCCTCAGTCACTCTCCCTGATCCAGCTGAGTCAGCAGTGGGAAAAATCTGCTTTTCACAGGAACTTGGTAACAGCAATAAGAGAATACGTAGTTTATTCCAAGAAGATATCATGTCTCTCCCATATATAGAATATCTTACTGGAACCGACATGTTCCAGATATCACCTGGAAGACAGTCTGGATGATCCCATAAATATCTAATTGTGAACAAGGTGAAGGAAATCTCATATAAAATTCTTCATAAATGTGACCCAGCCAGTCACTATATGGTGACATTTAAAAGAGACATAAATACTAATTGAACTTTCTGTGGGGATCATCCAGAAACTGTGGCACATCTCTTTTGGTTCCTCTACACAGAGATTCTGGAAGAATTTAGCAGTTTTGTTATTGTCCATATTTTAAGGGAGTTTTCTTTACGATGGGAAAATGTTTTATTCTTTTTCTTTAAGTTCCCCAGGAAGAATGATAAATGTTTTTTTATAAAAAAATTGTTAATACTTTTAGCTATTTTATATCCATAAATGTAAGTTTATTAATAAAACACCATATTTCTGCCTTTTTATAAGGATATAAATTATAAATACAATCAATTTCAGACTCAACCAACAAAAAGCCTCTCAGAACAATATTTATATTGTAACAGTTGCTATTGTAATGCAGTGTATCACCACATGGCGGCGCCTCCTGTCTCACGACTGGTGTCACCCCCTTTTTGTTCTTCTTCGCACTCCTCCTGTAATGGATGCTCCCGTGTGTACGCGAACTAGTGTGCTCTTTAGTAATGTGTGGTAGAGGTAGCACTTTTATTTTTGATATTGTAAATAAATGAGTACTTTTTGGAAAGTCAGAAGCTGTTTCTCATTCGCTATCCACCTGCACACCTCTGCGGCTGGCTTCATCTCCACTGCACGTTACAACTGGTGCCCGAACTTTTTCCCCTTGGACTTCAGACAATTTTTGCATCCCGCCGAGGATTCTTCTCTTCTAGCACGTGAACTGTCTCGGAAATCCCCCCAGTTTTGCGGACGCTCGGACGTTTTCTCCAGCCATGGCCGCAGCCTCAGCTCAGGTGGGACCCGACTAATTTCTGGATACCGTGGTGTGCCGCTGCTCCGCTTGGGAGAAAGAAAAAGAGAGAAGCTGACTCCGCGACGCGAATGGACTCCGTGGATTTTTTATTTGTTGTTGGTTTCGTCTTCTAAGGATTAATTCTTCTGTGGAGAGCCTGGACATGAACATTTCTGCTGGCTTTTCATTCCCCTTTCCCTCTGCTGAGACTGACTGTAGCACATGTAAGTGATAGCTTGGCCGACTACAACCGTTGGTGCTGGTCTTCGGCACAGTATAACGAAACGACTTAAAACTAATCTTGCATTGAGCTCTAGTGTTGCAGACATGCTATTGTAATAACATGGTTCTGATCACTCCAGTCTAATTTCAAAGTCAAAGTCAAAGTCAACTTTATTTGTCGATTCTGCCACATGTACAGGACATACAGAGAATAGAAATTGCGTTACTCTCAATCCCTAGATAAATAGCAAATGAACATTTAAATATATTTAAATATAAAAGTGATTAAAAATGCAAGTAAAATAATTAAAAAGTAAAAATTTAAATAAATACAATTTTACATATAACAAGAATGCTATACAATATACAATATAATGGGTAAGTGACATTGAGTGTAAACCAGGCAGAGTAGTGCAAATAGGCAAATAGTGCAAATGGAGATTTAGTAGTGTACGGTAAGAGAAAGTGTAACAACAAAGTCTTATGAGGTAATGGCAGTCCAATGCTCCACAAAGTGACTGGTAACTGGTGCAGGCCAGTGAGTGAGTCAGAGAGTGTGTGTGTTTGTGTGTGTGTGACAGAGTTCAGTGAGACCGTGGAGGAGAGAGGGGAGAGGGGGCAGAATCGGGAGGGAGTTAAGCTTCCTGACAGCCTGATGGATGAAGCTGTCTTTCAGCCTGCTGGTCCTGGCCTGGAGACTCCGCAGTCTCCTCCCCGACGGCAGCAGCTTGAAGAAGCTTTGCATTGGGTGCGTGGGATCAGCCGCTATGCAAAGGGCTTTTTTAGTGAGACGGGTGCTGTAAATGTCCTGGAGGGAGGGGAGAGAGACACAGTTGTTGGGCGAAATTTTATATGTGGTTTTTCTAAATTTAATCTTGAACGCATTTTTGCAGTTTTGTCTTTCTAGTCTGACCTAAGTGACTCTTTTACTGCTATATCAATAACTGCGCTGTGCCTTGGAGCGGCTTAATTTTTTTGAAATCGCAATGGCACACTGCCCAGATGACTCTGACTCAGACATGGAACTTACCTCGTTACCTATGTGCCAGATAGTTGAAAATGTGACTCCTAGCCTTAGCCAACAAGTGGTGGAGTTAAGAACTGAGGTGAATAAGCTTAGTGATTGTTTACGTGACTCACTGAACATACAGCAGAGTTTACTAAGGCAGTGGGACCAACTCACAACGGGGAACTCTCCCCCTCCTGCAGTCCCACAGTCTCCTGTTTTCCCAATGGCCACATCGACACCTCATGTTCATGTGATGGACAAAACTGAACCCACCAACAGTACCAATCCGTTCCTGCCCAGCAACCCATTTCAACCTACAAATCCTTTCCTCCCATCTCACTCACTTAAACTCAGCAGCACTTCCAGAGTGATTGCGGCAGCTTTACATCACGCAAAGCTGGAGCCTCCTGTGTATGCTGGGGACGGAAAAGTGCAACCTGAGGACTGGTTAAATGCAGTTGGCACATACAAAGCCTCATTGAACCTAACTGATGGGCAATTGCTAAACGAACTGCCACACTTTCTTGCAAAAGAGCCCGGGAAATGGTTCAAGGCACTGAGCTCCCACATCACATCATGGGCTCAATTCTGTCAACTGTTTAAGACAGTTTTTCTGCCCTCCGACAACCAAGAATGCATCCTGAGAGGAATTTTGGATCGTGTTCAGGCTCAGGATGAGCCACTCCCAACCTTTGTCGCCCACATGTTGAGTGAGTTTGACAAACTGAAGAGCCCCCCACCTGAAAAAGACAGAATTGACCTAATTAGTAAACATGCTCTCGAAAAATACAGAGTTGCCCTGTATGGCGCTAATGTCACTTCTGTAATGGACCTGCTGCTACGTGCTCATGAGCTTCACTCAGTGCTTGGACCACAAAGACCACAGCCTGCTTTATGTAGCAAAGACAACTATAAGCCTGAACCTTACTGCTTCAAATGCTCTCAGCCAGGGTTCACTACACGCACCTGCCCAAACTGTAACACCCACAACGAGCCTCGAACACCACTAGGCATGGCCCAGTCCAGCCATTGCCAGCACCTGGCCCCTCTGACCCTGGCCATGAAAAGGTGGAATTAAGCAGCACCACATCCCAGCCACAATACAGGCAGTCGGGAAACTACAGGGGGGGGGAGGACATTTCACAGAGGCCAACCTTCCCCCAATTACTAACGGAGCCTCACACGCCCGATTCACTACAGGGTGGACACAGTCTTGGACACTTGGAAGACAATTTTTCACAAGTCCACTGGAATACCCCACTAAGAACGAAAGTGAACTTCAATGCTTCATCTGTGGATGCTACCCTCGACACGGGTGCTTCCCTCTCGGCTGTACGAACAGATCTCGTTCAAGTAAATGACTCTTACCCTAGAAACACAAGTGAGTGGAATGGTCCTGCAGTTAACCTCGCCAATAATGCTCCCTGTATCCCTGTTGGTGTTATTTGGCTCAATATTCATGAACAAGAACTTTTACCAGCGTTTTGCCATAATACCAGATTTGTCCTCTCCTTTCATTCTGGGAATGGATTTTATGGCAAGAGCTTCTGTTTCTATTCACATTCCCACTAGACGAGTCTACATTGAGGACATCCCCTGCCCACTCGCAGACAATGAAGAGGACCTTCAAAATGATTACTCACATTCACCTGGAACACTGATGTCTTTGGACTTGGTTCGCTCCGACTTAACAGCCAAACTGTCTGAAGCAAGTCTCTCAGAGAACAACAAGGATGCTTTACTAAATCTGCTCAGCAAGTTTAGCTCCTTGTTTGATGGTCAACTTGGTCGAACGGCTCTCACTGAGCACGCCATAGAGACTGGCAATGCAACACCTGTCAATCTCCCACCCTATTGCACGTCACCTGCTAAGAAACGTGTGATTGAAGAACAAGTGCAACAAATGTTGAAGGACAACATCTTTGAACCTTCCACAAGCCCTTGGGCAGCTCCTGTAGTCATTGTAAATAGAGCGGCCATGGAACCAAGGTTTTGTGTGGACTTTCGAGGGCTCAACCAAGTTACCCGAAAAGACTCTTATCCCCTGCCTCGTGTAGATGAGTCTTTGGACTTTCTGGCAAGAGGAAAGTTTGTCTCGACATTGGACTTAGCGCGAGGCTATTGGCAGGTTGCTGTAGCAGAGGACTCGAAGCCTAAAACTGCCTTCATCTCTCACTGCGGTCTCTTCCAGTTTCGGGTGCTGCCCTTTGGGCTCTGCAACGCACCTGCAACTTTTCAGAGACTCATGAACTGTGTGCTTGCTGGCCTCATTTACAAAACGTGCGCAGTCTACCTGGATGACATTGTTATCGCCTCACCTACCTTTGAACAGCACTTAGTGGATCTTGAGGAGGTGCTGGGCAGACTCCAGGCTGCTGGCTTGTCATTGAAGCTCAAAAAGTGCCAATTCTGCCTCGATGAATTCACCTTTCTCGGGTACCGCATCACATCATCAGGTGTTAAGCCCGATCCGGACAAAGTAAAGGCGGTTAAGGAGTTTGATACCCCAACCTCAGTGAAACACGTCCGTCAGTTCCTTGGCTTGACTGGCTATTATCGACGCTTCATTCAGAATTATGCCCGCCATGCCGAACCTCTTCACGCCATCACCAGAAAGGACAATGCTTTCCACTGGGACGACAGCTGTCGAAGGGCCATGGACACTTTGAAGGATCATGTCACATCAGCCCCGATCCTGTCATTTCCAGACTTCAACCGTCCCTTTTCCATTCACGCCGATGCATGTGACATTGGTCTTGGGGCAGTGTTGATGCAAAAGGATGACAAGGGTCGTGAGTACGTTGTGGCTTTTGCTAGTCGCTCCCTTCACAAAGCTGAACTCCCCTACTGCACTTCAGAGAATGAGTGACTTGCTGTGATATGGGCTCTGGAACACTTCCGCCCTCGTCAAAACCCAACGGGCCGACTCGCCCGCTGGTCACTTCGTTTGCAGGACTTTGATTTCACAATAGTGCACAAACCTGGTGCACAGAACAAAGTTCCCGACGCACTGTCACGCAACCCTTTGCCTCTGACCTGTGACAGGCCGACTGATCTTTTACCAGATCATGCTGTTATGGGCAGCCTGGACATTCGTACTCTGCCCCCCGTCATTCTGGCTGACCGTTCACAATTCAGACAGCTGCAGTTAGACGATCATGTCACAGGTCCACTCCTCAGAGACATTGAAGCAGACTCTCTGAACAGCTCGGACAATGCCACCTTGTTACAGTATGTTGTGTATGACTCTCTTTTGTATCACAGAGAACCCAAGTCCACATGTGCTTTGCACCCTTTGAAAGAGCTGAAACTGTTTGCCCCTACTTCCATGAGAGGCACCTTGCTGGACTATTACCATGACCACCCCACAGCAGGTCACTTGGGTGTTTCTAAGACATTGGCTAGACTGCGTTTTAGGTTTTTCTGGCCCAAAATGGCAGCTGATGTGAAACGCTATGTGATTTCATGCTCAGTGTGCCAACTCACCAAGCCAAGTCAGAAAAAAGCAGCCGGTCTTATGGTTCCCATTGTCCCCCAGAAACCCTGGCAGTATGTGGGTGTGGATTTTGTTGGGCCACTTCCCCGCACCCCCACTGGTAATGCTTATTTGATCGTGTTTGTTGACTATTTGACTAAATGGGTTGAAGCCAGTGCTGTCAAAGAAGCTACATCTCAGGTAGCAGCTGGTAAATTCGTCACTGACATTTTTGCTAGGCATGGTACACCCACTTACCATGACAGCTATATGGAGAGGAATCTGTCTCCCAAGGCCCTACTTGGATATAGGGGGCCCGGCTCTCCAAGGCCGTGTTATCTCAGAAGGGTTCATCCAGACTCTCCTGTCGACTGGCTTTTCATCCCCTCGGTGAGTGGAATATATGAACGTGAAGGCTCTGATCCCGAGAATTTACGCCCTTTAATTCGAGAAACTCGAGCTTCTTCCAACAACAATGTTTTCACCCCGCTGTCTATGGCGCTCTTTAATGCCCGATCTTTGACGAATAAATCGTTTGTGCTTAACGATTTTATTGTTTCTAAAAATCTGGACCCGATCTTTGACGAATAAATCGTTTGTGCTTAACGATTTTATTGTTTCTAAAAATCTGGACTTCCTGTTTTTGACTGAGACCTGGCAACGGGGGTCGGATTATTCGGCTACTATTGAAATGTGCCCATATGGCTTCTCTGTCATTAGCCAGCCTCGAGGATCTGGTCGTGGAGGAGGCCTCGCGGTGGCATTTTGGAGCCGTTTTAACTGCCGTTCAGTGAAAGTTGGACACTTTCTGTCTTTTGAACTGCAGCTCATCAAAATCGGAAAGAAGGATCCTTTTTACTGTGCGTTGGTTTATCGCCCTCCTGGCCCAAACAGCTCGTTTTTAGCCGAGTTTAGTGATTTTCTGTCCTCTACTATGAGGTTGTCTAAATTGCTTCTTGTGGGGGATTTTAATATACATGTTGATGATGAGTCCGACCTCTTTGCTAGGGGTTTTACCAGCATCATGGACTCTTTTCATTTTATCCAACATGTATCTGGCCCCACACATAACAAAGGCCATACACTGGACCTTGTTTTTTCTTTGGGTCTGAATATTGATTATATTTATTCTAAGGACATTTTTATTTCTGACCATTATTGTGTCTTTTTTAATATGTCTTTTTATGAGCCTATGTCTCCTGTTCATCGGACAGTTATTTCCCGCACTTTAAACTCCTCCACAGCACAGAAGTTCTCTGATGTTTTTAATTTAACATTATCCCCACAAAACGATTTTTCTATAGATCTATTCAATTATCATTGTCTTTCGATCTTAGATGAAATCTGTCCGATTAAAATGAGACCTGTGCCTGTTTCCAAGTCTGTACCCTGGTTAAATGACAACATTCGTCTTATAAAACGTAATTGTCGTAAAGCTGAGCGGTTATGGAGGAAAACCCACTTAAATGTTCATCTCCTTTATTTAAAGGATCTTTTAGCCTCCTTTGACAATGCTATTAGAGTTGCGAGGGCTGCTTACTTTTCTCAGTTGGTTTCAAAGAGCAGAGGTAATCCTAAAGTTTTATTTGATACTATTACTAATATTATTACTCCTGCTCCACCTGCTGCTATTATTTCTTCTGTTGAAGATTGTGAAACTTTTCTTGCTTTCTTTTTAGAAAAAATTAGCAACATAAGGAAAAACCTGTCTTTTTCAGCGTCTGCGCTGTCTGTTCCCACGCCAGCTCGGCCTGTTGTTTTAGAAGGTTTTTCACCTGTTTCACTACCAGAGCTGGGAAAAATAGTTAGTGCAACAAAATTATCCTCTTGCTCTCTTGATTTTTTTACCTGCATCATTATTCAAAAATGTCTTTTACTCTACTGCTCCCTGTATTCTTACTATAATTAATACCTCCTTGGCCTCGGGCATAGTCCCTGCCTATTTTAAAACTGCTGTTATACATCCCTTGTTAAAAAAGCCTATGCTGGACCCATCTCTCACTAGCAATTATAGACCGATCTCAAAAATTCCGTTAATTGCTAAGATTCTAGAGAAGATCGTGGCTAAGCAGCTTACAGCAGTTTTAGATAAATATAGTATTTTCGACAAATTTCAATCTGGCTTTCGTAAAGTTCATTCCACTGAAACAGCCCTTCTTAGAGTTTCTAATGACATTTTGTTACAAAGCGATGCAGGTAAATGTTCTGTTCTCTTAATGTTGGATCTTACGTCGGCCTTTGATACTGTTGACCACTATATTTTACCTAACAGGCTGAAACACTGGGTCGGTGTCTCTGGGACTGCATTGAAATGGTTCTCCTCGTATCTCTCTGAACGATATTCTTCTGTGGCAGTTTCTAAGTATAGATCATCTTCTGCGTCCCTGTCTTTTGGTGTGCCACAAGGCTCTGTGCTAGGGCCATTACTGTTTCTAGTTTATTTACTCCCTCTCCAGCACATTTTGAGCCCTTTTGAGGATATTTGTTACCATTGTTATGCAGACGATATCCAACTCTATATATCTTTTAAACCGGAAGAGGCTTCTAAGCTGCGGCTTTTAAATGTGTGCTTGGAAACCATTAAAGGCTGGATGGCTGAAAACTTCCTCCAACTAAATGAAAATAAAACCGAAGTCCTCTTATGTGCCCCAGATAGACATATACCCAGTAGAGCTGGGCGATAGAACGATAACGATATGTATCGCGATATAACTTTTACTCGATAGAGAAATTAAGCTATCGCGATAGACCTCGCCGCTCTTGTCCTCTTAAAAAAAAAAAAAAAAAAGGACAGCCAATCCTAATTAAGTAGCGCAGAGCCGAACCAATCACAGCCGCAGCGTCACGTCGCGTGACTTGTTACGTACAGCACAAGTGCCAAGCCGCACGTGTGTTTGTTTGGGAAGCAGCCAGCGGGTAATGGAGGAAATGAGTGTGCCGACTAGAAAAATCAACCGAGCGTGACCGAAGAGAAAACGGATGATGGTTCCAATGCCGGAGAGATTGTCGAACGGAAGAGCCAAAGAAGTTCCGTAGTGTGAAGGTATTTCGGCTATTTCAAGTCTGACAAAAAACAGTAGCGTGCACTGTAAATGTGCCGAAAGCAAGTCTGGAAATACAATAAACTGGTGCATGCGTCACACTGTGCGCCACGTTATTGTTTCGGTGAAATGAATTTCTACAATACTGTTACTGTTAATTCTACTCTCTGCAGTGTTTAAATGCTTACATATACACACAGTTACTGTCCGTCCACACTTACGACTCGGTTCTGCTTCTATGCCGCAGCTTTGTTTACTTTTTCCCACCGAGGCGTCTAGACTTCTGATTGGCCAACATTTCTGCACGGTTAGGAATCTAGCGCCACCTGCTGCTTTGGCATGTTCATAGCAGCGTTTTCCTTCATTTCTGCCTTTATGTGTGGACGGGATTATTTTTTAAAACGAAAACGGAAAATCTCCGTTTTCAAAAATACCCGTGTACGTGTGGACGTAGCCTCAGTCTCTGACTGGAAGCGCTAATTCGTCATTCGGCTTTTGTCAGACTAAAGTAACTGTTAAAACTGTTTGAAAAGCTCAGCTATACAACAAGGAGAGATTGAGAATTTCCTTTTAGTTCTCAGTTTATTTGATATTGACAAAAGTTAGTCAGTTTTGTCTGTTCTTCTGTAAAACAAACTAAGATTTATTTTTAGAATTAATATTTTGTTTCTAAGTGGAATTGACAATTTAGTCTGTTTCATTTGTTCTATTTTGAAACTTAAACGCTTTAGCGGCTGCCTTTTGTGTAGTTTGCAATATTTGCCTTTATCTATCTGAAATAGTCTCATGTTCCTTAAGTACATCTACCCTGTCGAACTTATTATGGGAAATAAATATTTAAATAAAAACAAGCTGCTGATTATTTCACATTTTACTTGTGAGCAACGGCACATTTAAATCTTACAAATATAGTTATTTGGCTTATATCGTGATAGATATCGTTATCGCCTGAAATGAAAAAAACATATCGTGATATGAAAAAATCTCATATCGCCCAGCTCTAATACCCAGTATAATAAATGCTCTTGGTCCTCTTTCAACGTTTGTAAAACCATCTGTCAGGAACTTAGGGATTATCCTTGATCCTGCTCTTACGTTAGATAGTCATGTTAAATCTCTTGTTCGGTCTTGCTTTTATCATTTAAGAAATATTTCTAAATTGAGCTCTATAATATCCTATACCGAACTGGAAATTGTTATTCATGCTTTTATCTCTTCACGACTGGACTATTGCAATTCCCTGTTTACTTGTCTAAACAAAGGTTCTTTGGAGCGTCTGCAGATCGTTCAGAATGCTGCAGCAAGACTTTTGACGAAAGCTTCTAAATATTCACATATAACACCGTTGCTTATGCAGTTACATTGGCTTCCTGTCGAATTTAGAGTCCATTTTAAGATTTTGGTTTTAACTTTTAAGGCTCTTCAACAACAAGCACCACCATATATTATTGAACTTTTACAGCCCTATGCCCCTAGTAGGTCTCTGAGGTCGAGTAGTCAGGGCCTACTTGTCATTCAGTGTACGAGACTGAAAACTAGGGGTGATAGAGCTTTTGCTACTGTGGCCGCCAGACTGTGGAATTCCCTTCCTCAGGACTTAAGATCTGCTGATTCATTGATTACTTTTAAAAAACAGCTAAAAACACATCTTTTTAAAACTGCTTTTTGCTAACTTTGTTTGTATTTTGTCTTTTTAATCTGTTATATCTTGTAAAGCACTTTGTGATCTCTATCTAGAAATGTGCTATATAAATAAAATTTTACTTACTTACTTACCTCATTTCTGACAGAGGGTCTCCTTTTGTGAGTGAGCTTTTTGAACATGTTGTTTCTGCCTTAGGCTCGGTGCACAGACTCACTACGGCATATCACCCTCAGACAAATGCTACTGAACGCGTCAACCGGACTCTGAAAACTGCAATCCGCGCTTATGTAGGTGATAAGCACACATCATGGGACAAGTTTCTCCCTCAGATTTGCTTTGCTCTGTGCACCGCCCCCCATGACAGTACAGGTATGACTCCTGCCATGATGCTTTATGGTCGTGAGTTAGACACCCCGCTTGACCTTATCACTCAGCCTTCTACAGCAGGTGTTGATGAACCGGGTGTGCCTTACCCTGAGACTCTGAGAGCCTCCCTGCAGGAAGCTCACGACCACGCCAAAGCAGCTTTGGACTATAGCCATGACAGACAAAAACATTACTATGACTTGAGACATCGACATGCCACGTTTCGTGTTGGTGACCTTGTGAGGTCAGACGCTCAGTCTAACTTTACTGCTAAACTTGCACCACTGTTTCAGGGACCATTGTGTGTATCTCAGACTCAGTGATGTTAATTACAGGCTCACTTGGGTGGACTCCGGTGTGGATGCAGGTGTTTATCATGTTGTGAACATGCAACCGTTCCATACCTGGGACTCTCTCACTTCCAAAGAACATTCTGTTTCATTGCCTGCTGAGAGAGAGACCACAGAGGGTCTGAACTCTGACTCTCAGGCCCACCCTGGCCCCCCTGCAGACACTGACATTGACTCTGAGCCATTCCCCTTTGATTTACCGGACATTGACTCTTCTTCTGGTGTGGGCGCTGTTCCAGAGAGTGTTTCACCCAGATCTGTCCAGCACCCAGCTGCTGGTGGACATTACAATCTCAGGCCCAGACGTTGCCCCAGAGTTACGTCTGGCTGGAGCAACAAAAGATGGACTAATGATTTTCACACAACCAGGCTTGATCTGAAGTGAAATGTTTTGGTTAAACCTGTTTGATGCTGTCTTGTTGCATTGCTACTTTGAGTCATGATATGTAGATGTTTCTGTTTGCTCTACTTAATCCAGTTTTATGGCTCTTTCGTGCGTTAAGGTTCATTCTTGGCATTTACTTAGGAAAAAAAAAAGAACAAAAGAAAAAAGTGAAAAAAAACTAAGAAAACTGATTTTCCACTGTACATATTCGTCTTATTTTCACCAATTTCATTTTTAAATGGTCTTTTGCCCTGTGTGTGTGCACCAATCTTAGCTGTAACCTCTATGTATAGGGTATTGTTAGGTGTGGTGTGTGCTTTTTCAGCTGTGTACGGCTGAGGACAGCCTTTTTCTCACCAGGGGGGGACTATGTAACAGTTGCTATTGTAATGCAGTGTATCACCACATGGCGGCGCCTCCTGTCTCACGACTGGTGTCACCCCCTTTTTGTTCTTCTTCACACTCCTCCTGTAATGGATGCTCCCGTGTGTACGCGGACTAGTGTGCTCTTTAGTAATGTGTGGTAGAGGTAGCACTTTTATTTTTGATATTGTAAATAAATGAGTACTTTTTGGAAAGTCAGAAGCTGTTGCTCATTCGCTATCCACCTACACACCTCCGCGGCTGGCTTCATCTCCACTGCACGTTACAATATGTTGATTTTTTTTCGCCTACTCATATCATCATTTTTTTACTCCTGGTTCTGTATGTTCATGTTCTGTTCTTTTGTAAACTTCATCTGTTTGTATGTTGTATACTCATTGTGTTTCAATAAAGTTCGATTTAAAAAAAGGTACGTTCTAAACGAAGCTTCAGACGTCACTGATCACGTGACTCTGGCCAAACGAATCAAGCCTCGACACGGTGCTTCTGAAGCAGCGCGTTGATCTTTCTGACACACGCACCGGAGCGTCAGCTTCAAGCGGACCATCACTACGTCTCACATCTAAAGGTGTCAAGGTAACTTTGAACTGAGTTCAGTCAATCTGGAGTTTTTCCAAGTTTTCTGTTGCTCTCTGTGAGAGAAGAGCGTTAAAGGCGGGGCTCTCCAGAGTCCAGCAAAACAGGAAACCACAGCTGGGTGTGTGTAAGTGTGCAAACCAATAGAATGCATCGTGGTGGGGGGGGCATCACGGGCAAGAAAAAAATAAAATAATCGGTCGTACCCATGCTTCCCCGACGTCATGCCAGCGCATATTGGGAAATTCGTAGGCACCGATCGGTTTTCTATCAGCCATTTGCTGGGAGTAAGGGCGCCCTCCGTTTGCGAGGTGCGCCTGCTGCTGGCGGCACAGGGAGGAGAGGGCGGGGCGGCGGGGAGTCTCTGGCTGGCTGGAGCGGCATCTAATAACCAACTCGCAAAACAAAATAAAAACAACAAACAGATATTATGATACAGACTTATAATCTGCACCCATGTTTTTTCTAAATTCTATAAAGTGAGCTCGAGAGCCCTCGGTGCGCCTGCGCGCTGCTGAAGTCAAAGTAAAATTTATTGTCATCTCCGCTACAGACAGTCCAGCATATAGAGAGACGAGACGACGAGGCTGCAGTTACAGCGGTGCAAGTAAACAAACAACAAATATAAGAAGAGTAAGAAAATAAATCTACACTTTAGGACTCGGGGTAAAGGATCAATAACAATTTAAATTTATAATTTACAGTTTGATGATTTAAAGTCTCACACAACCCGTCAAAAGGGGCGGGGCCGGCTGCTTCCACGTAGAGCACATTTCATTTATAATGATGTAAATCCAAGCCCATCATGGATTCACGATCTGAATCCTGGGTTGTGTGAAATCCCAGAAATCAACCTTAGACAAAGTGAATCTGTGAACTAAGGTGTAGGTCTGTTAGGTTAATTGTGCTGATCCTCGGGTTGGGGGATTTGTGTTTGTACTGGAGCGCAAAATTCAAACCAATGGAAGATGGACAACAAAAGTTCAAAGCCATCAGGTGCTCAGGTTAGAAAAAAGAGAAAAGATGCAGGTAAGCAGACGTGTGATTGGATAATGGCAGCTCATCCTGAACCAATCAGACTAAACTCCAAACAATACATTATGTTACAGATTTTAATATTAATTAGTCATTGTTACTTGTTGATTTGTCCTTTTCTCATTGTGTGACGAATTATGACGACTGTTTGGTAGCTGTTATTGTCTCTCTCTCTCTCTTCATGTGTGTTTCTCTGGTGAAACAATAGTTTTGTGTTAATGTTAGGGCTGCACGATTTTGCAAAAAATGAGAATCACGATTTTTTGGCTTAGAATTGAGATCATGATTCTCTCATAACAATAAATAAACATAAAACAACAAATGTCTCACGTTTTGTTGTTGCAGCAAAATGTTGTCCTGCTTGAAATTCCGTCTCCACCGTTGCTCGACGCTGCGTGTACAGAGCAGGTAGTGCAACAATAGAAAAATAGTTGCGGGACGGCACTGTGTAGCGTTTGTCTAGGGTGTTGATCGTTTTCCTAAATCCCTCGTTTTGCACAGAGTTGATGGAGCCATATCTTTGGTCAGGTGATAAGTGATAGCCTCCGTGATGTCTTTGTGCCTGCGGGAGTTCGACGTGTATAGGGAAGCGCTGTATAAGGTTCCCGTTATTGATGTTTGGGTGGTTGACCGGGACGGATTTTCTCCTGTCACTTTCTCGTCATCCCTGACGTGCTCTCCGTTGTTTTTTCCCTGCTAATTTTAGCATCACACGGCACAGCTTCTGTATCACGTGGTATAAGGCTCCGCCCTTGTCATTTGTTGAGCAGGAAGAGTGAGCGCTTGTTTTTATGCAGAGTACGTCCCGGATCAAAATGTGAAGTTTTACAAATCACCACTTCTTTAGTGAATATCATTTCAGTCTCAGACAACCTCGTTTCTCTTACAGAGGTTGAATGCACCTTCTGCGGATGGCGGTACCACACAGTGTGCGTGGACTTCCCCTGCACAGAAGGCAACTACAAATGCTGTGAATGCTAAATAAACAGAAACAAATGATCCCTGTTGTCTTTGCTTGATGATTGGTTTGAGTCTTGACAATCCACATTGCTGGCGTTGCATCTTTCAATGCCAGCAATGGCAGGTATCAGTGCTCAAACCTTTTGTGTTTGTTTCCAACAAGTTGCCCACCTCGGGAAACAAAAATGTGTTCTTTTACTTGTCAGATGAACATATGAGACACTTTGACTCTTCAGTGCAGTGTGGAGCCTAACAAAGATCTGTTTTGTGTCCCAGCTGATCAGCAGGAGGAGGAGAGTCTGACGGAGCAGCAGAGGAACATTTTCAGCTACTTGGACTCAGCTCAGCCACTACAGAGGAAACAATGAGCTCAACACAGAAGGTGACAGACAGAGCAGGACCATATGACCAAAGATATTTATCACCATATACATTTGAACATTTGCCATAACGATGTAGCTGACGATAGAATTGACACCAGACAAAATACTTTACAGCTGCACAACTTTATTAAAAACCCATCAATGTATTTTCACTGAAACAAGCAGCTGTTGTTTATGTGCATTAAAGTTATATAAAAATGTAACAGTGCAAATGCAAATTCCTCGCTGACAGTTTAACCAAAAGGCGTTTCCAGTGGAAACTGGCCAACACATCCTGAGCATAACCATGTATAATATCCACTAAACTTCAGAAGAGGTTATACAGTCGTGGCCAAAAGGTTTGAGAATTGCATAAATATTGGAACCTGGAGAAGTTGCTGCTTAAGTTTTTATAATAGCATTTTGCCTGCACTCCAGAATGTTATGAGGAGTGATCAGATGAACTGCATCGTCCTTCTTTGCCATGAAAACGAACTTAATCCCCAAAAAGCCTTACCACTGCATTTCATTGCTGTCATCAAAGGACCTGCTGAGACCATTTCAGTGATCGTCTTCTTAACTCAGGTGAGAATGTTGGCGAGCACGAGGCTGGAGATCATCATGGCTGTATCCCGATTCAGGTTCTGCAGCTTTAAAGTCCTCAAGGGCCGCGTACTCAAAGACCGCTAAGGCCGAAGTGCGAGGCTCGTAGGCTCGTGAAATGGGACGTCTAGCCTCCGTCGCGCTGCCCAGGTTGCCTAGCAACCATGATACTAACAGCTGGAAACGTTTCATACAGCTTTGTTTGACAGAAATGAAGGAGAACATATTTAGTTCATTTGTTTCTACATGAGCTCTGTGTGATTTGATGAGTATCTGAGGCTGAGACCACAGGACTGTGAAACATGATTGTTGGGCTTCATTTCTGTGCTGCTGGCTCTTCCTCCTCCTCTTCCTCACACACTGCTGAGTTTGTCCTGGTGGATCATCAGGGCTGCAAAGCCTCACAGATGATGTGCAGCAGTGGCTCCCTCAGTCTGTCCTCACTCTGGACACTTGCAGTCGTCACACATGGAAATCAAATGTGTGATAAGCTGCAGGATTCAAACACAAGTGTAACTTATAAACACATGTTCATACTTTTATTCCACAATCAGAGAGAAAGAAACAGAGAGAGAGTGCAGGACAGACAGACAGGTGACAGTCTCAGGTGTACACACTGCTACACAACAGCACCAGAGAAGCAGGATTTAGTGTTTGTGTTATTACGAGTGTAAACAAGAAGAGTTCCAGATGGTGCAGTGGACACATGTGTGACTGCTGTGATTAAAGCATCTTTCTTTCAGCTTAACGAGTGAACCGTCAGCTCGTTCAAACACGTTAAAGTGCGTTTGGCTCGACACCACCGAACAGAGGCAGCAATATAACACAGCTAACATTAACAGTCAAAGTCAACTTTATTTGTCAATTCTACCACATGTACAGGACATACAGAGAATAGAAATTTCGTTACTCTCAAACCCTAGATGAAATAGCAAAAGAACATTTAAATATAAGAGAGTGATTAAGAAATGCAAGTAAAATAATTAAAAAGTAAAAATTTAAATAAATACAATGCGATTATACCAAGAAAGATATACAATATACAATATACAATAGTCAAGTAAGGGTAAATGACATTGAGTGTAAACCAGGCAGAGTAGTGTAAATAGGCAAATAGTGCAACTGGAGATTTAGTAATGTACGGTAAGAGATAGTGTAACACAAAGTCTTATGAGGTAATGGCAGTCCACTGCTCCACAAAGTGACTGGTAACTGGTGCAGGCCAGTGAGTGAGTCAGAGAGTGTGTGTGTGTGTGTGTGTGTGTGTGTGACAGAGTTCAGTGAGACCGTGGAGGAGAGAGGGGAGAGGGGGCAGAATCGGGAGGGAGTTAAGCTTCCTGACAGCCTGATGGATGAAGCTGTCCTTCAGCCTGCTGGTCCTGGCCTGGAGACTCCGCAGTCTCCTCCCTGACGGCAGCAGCTTGAAGAAGCTTTGCATTGGGTGCGTGGGATCAGCCGCTATGCAAAGGGCTTTTTTAGTGAGACGGGTGTTGTAAATGTCCTGGAGGGAGGGGAGAGAGACACCAATGATCCTCTCTGCAGCTCTCACTATGCGTTGGAGGGTTCTATGACAGGACGCATTGCAGGCTCCAAACCACACAGTGATGCAGCTCGACAGGATGCTCTCGATGGTGCCTCTGTAGAAAGTGTACATGATGGGGGCTGGTGCTTCTGCTCTTCTTAGTTTGCGGAGAAAGAAGAGACGCTGCTGTGATTTCTTGGCCAGTGCTGTGGTGTTGTACGTCCAGGAGAGATCCTCTGTGATGTGCACACCCAAGAACTTGGTGCTGCTCACTCTCTCCACAGACGCTCCGTCAATGGTCAGAGGAGCATGTTGGGTGTGCATTCTCCTGAAGTCCACAACAATCTCCTTCGTCTTCTCCACATTCAGAGAGAGATTGTTGTCAGCACACCACGTGGCCAGGCATCTCACCTCACTTCTGTAGTCGGTCTCATCCCTGTTGCTAATGAGACCCACCACCGTTGTGTCGTCCGCAAACTTGATGAAGAGGTTGGAGCTGTATGATGGAGTGCAGTCATGGGTCAGCAGAGTGAAGAGGAGGGGGCTCAGCACGCATCCCTGCGGGGCCCCCGTGTTTAAAATGATGGTGCTGGATGTATTACTGCCAACCCGTACTGCTTGAGGTCTTCCGGTGAGGAAATCCAACAGCCAGTTGCACAGTGAGGTGTTGAGCCCCAGCTGGACCAGTTTTTGAGTGAGCTGTTGGGGGATTATAGTGTTGAATGCTGAACTGAAATCTATGAACAGCATTCAAGTGGAGTGCAGTGGAGATGGCATCATCGGTTGAGCGGTTGGGCCGATACGCAAACTGGAAGGGATCCAGGGAGGGGGGCAGGACAGTCCTGATGTGTTGCATGACTAGTCGTTCGAAGCACTTCATCAGGATGGGAGTAAGTGCAACAGGACGGTAGTCATTAAAGCAGGAGGGAGATGACTTTTTTGGAACCGGAATGATTGTGGTGGCTTTAAAACATGTGGGGACGACAGCCTGGATGAGTGATATGTTGAAGATGTCTGTGAAGACATCAGTGAGTTCCACTGCACAGTCTCTCAGTACACGACCAGGAATGTTGTCAGGACCCGGAGCTTTACGTGCATTGATCCTGCTGAGGGATCTCCTCACGCTGTCCGGGGACAGAGTCATCACCTGGTCACCAGGAGGGGGTGGGGTCTTCTGTGCAGTGGTGCTGTTTTGGACTTCAAAGCGAGCAAAGAAAGTGTTCAGCTCGTTCAGCAGGGGGATAGTGCTATCACAGGTCTGTGGTGGTGCAGTGAATCCTGCTTGTGCCGTGATGTTCAGGACTGCAAACCGAGCAGCATCACTGACTTTCAGCTTGTTGTGTTTGTGGATATATGAGTGAGTTTAATTATCCACAAAATCATCACATTCTCTGTCAGATTAAGGTCGACTATTGAACGGCGTATATTTTAAAGGCTTTAAAACCAAGTTAACGCTGAAAGTACAAACATCACTAATGTCACATAACTCTGCCGACAAGGCATAGCTATGGCTATGAAATGCTCTTTGTGTATCACTTCTTCATTATGAAAGATGTCATTAATCCACTAGTAATGTCTCATCTGGAGTATTGTTCAATCATTTGGTCAGCAGCTAATAAGAAAGATCTTAACAGACTTCAGTTAGTCCAGAATAAGGCGTCCAGATTAGTGTGAAGATGTTCATACTATACTAATATTGATAAAATGCATAATAACCTTTCTTGGCTTCCTGTACAGGCTAAAATATTCTATGGCTTACTTGTAGTTCTAAAGAAAGCAATTCTGTTAAACACACCACATTTATTCTGCTCAGCTGCAGTATCCAGATGAAATACATCATCATATTACACAGTTTTCAACAAGCTGCAATTTAGTAAATGCTCGAGTTAAAAGTAACGTTTTGTAAAACTGTTACATTTAGAGCAACTTTTAAGTGGAATAAGTTGCCTTAAAAAATTAGAGAATTATTCAAAACTTCAATGAACACTTAAAAGCCGATTTACAGAGCTTTTAGTTGTTGTAAATATTGTAAGACATGATTTGTTTTTGAAATTTGTGTAATGTGCCTCAATGTTATTGATATTCATCATCAACATCATCAACTTTATTTATAATGCACTTTAAAACAACCACAGCTGACACAAAGTGCTGTACATTGGAACTGTAAAATAAAATTACATGAGCTATAAATAAAACACAAATAAAAGAAGAGTGAAATCATTAATTAAATAACTACTTCAATTAAAAGAGAAACTAAGTCTCACTGAGGTTAAAAGCCAAGGAATAAAAGTGGGTTTTAAGACGTGATTTAAAAGTGGACAGTGAAGGGGCCTCTCTAACGTGCATGGGCAAATCATTCCATAACTTTGGAGCCACAATAGAGAAGGCCCCGCCCCCTCTGAGCTTCCTCCTGGATCTCGGTACCTCCAGGAGCAGCTGGTCAGCTGACCTGAGAGACCGACAGGGTGTGTGGGGATGAAGAAGCTCAGAGAGGTAAGGCGGGGCAAGACTGTGAAGGCATTTAAAAACAAACATAAGAATTTTAAAATGAACTCTAAAAGACACAGGCAGCCAGTGCAGAGAGGCTAGCACGGGGGTTATATGCTCTCTTTTTTGAGTCCCTGTTAGGAGTCGTGCAGCCGCATTTTGAACCAGCTGCAGACGTGAGAGCAACGACTCACTGACCCCCACATAAAGTGAGTTACAGTAGTCCAGGCGGGAAGAAATAAAAGCATGGATCACTGTTTCAAGGTGCTGCCTCGAAAGAAAAGATTTTACTCTTGCCAGTCGCCTTAAATGATAAAAACCGGACTTCACCACTGCTCTGATTTGGTTGTCCAATTTAAAATCACTGTCCAACTTAAAACCAAGGTCAGTAACCACAGATTTAAAATAGACTTCCAGGGATCCTAAAACAACAGGGGAGGACTCACAGGGACCACTGGGTCCAAACACCAACAGCTCTGTTTTCTTTTCATTAAAATTTAAAAAGTTTAGAGCCAACCAAGCTTTAATGTCATCTAGACAAGTCAAGAGAGGTTTTATGGAGATGCCATCCATGTGTTTTAGTGTCAAATAAAGTTGGCAGTCATCGGCATAACAATGAAATGAGATCCCATGCCTTCTAAGGATAGAACCCAGAGGCAATAGATACAGTGAAAAGAGCAGTGGCCCTAAAATTGAGCCCTGTGGGACGCCGCATGACAGAGGAGCAGAAGACGATTCGTAACCGAGAAGGCTGACAGAGAAATATTATTATTATTATTATTATTATTGATTGCTTATATTTGAACAATTGTGAAACCTCACTGTGGATGTAAGAGTGAAATTATGTGGATATCTTGAATCCACTTCATTGTGTAATATTTTATGTGAGTATTTGACGGAAGACGAGCAACATCTGTTGTGGAAGCTGACGGGGTTCCTTTAGAATAAACAAACATAGGATTTATTATCACTGAATAATTATGTATAAATCTATACAAATTATAGAAATATGTAATAGGAAACAACAAAATAATCTAAATTATAAAGTAGTGTGTGTGTGTGTGTGTGTGTGTGTGTGTGTGTGTGTGTGTGTGTGTGTGTGTGTGTGTGCATGAGTTTAGTGTTTGAACAGTCATGAATTATCTTTAACACCAGGTTGGATGTAATGTGTTAGAACTACCAGCAGGTGGGGATAAGAGACCTTTAAGGTGTTTGGTGCCACGCTCCACCTTCAGGTTTAAAACTAGTGTTAATGGAGTTTGAAGGTTGAGTTTGTTCCACGACTGCATTTCACTCACTGCCTCTGTTTGTATCTCTGTCACTGCAGGACCAACATAGAGCCAGAAGTCAGCGCTCTCAGGAGGCCGACAAACCTCACAGAAGAAAGGGAGAGAGAAAACACACCTGTGACGAGTGTGGGAAGGGTTTTACTGTGAGGGCTTCACTAAAACGGCATCAGGTCATCCACACTGGAGAGAGACCGTTCAGCTGTGACTTGTGTGGGAAGGGTTTTACTGTGAGGGCTTCACTAAAACAGCATCAGGTCATCCACACTGGAGAGAGACCGTTCAGCTGTGACTTGTGTGGAAAGTCTTTTTCCTTGAAGGGTTACCTAAAACAACACCAACTCATCCACAGTGGAGTTAAAGCGTACAGCTGTGATCAGTGTGGCAGAGCTTTTACTCAAAGTAGCCACTTACAGAGGCATCTAGTTACCCACTCTGGAATTAAGCCATACAGCTGTGACTTGTGTGGGAAGGGTTTTACTGTGAGGGCTTCACTAAAACGGCATCAGGTCATCCACACTGGAGAGAGACCGTTGAGCTGTGACTTGTGTGGAAAGTCTTTTTCCTTGAAGGGTTCCCTAAAAACACACCAACTCATCCACAGTGGAGTTAAAGCGTACAGCTGTGATCAGTGTGGCAGAGCTTTTACTCACAGTAGCCACTTACAGAAGCATCTAGTTACCCACTCTGGAATTAAGGCATACAGCTGTGACATCTGTGGAAAAACTTTCAGCCAGAGAGGGTACCGAAATACACACCTACGCATTCACACCAGACATGATGTGTACTGCTGTGAACAGTGTGGCAAATACTTTACAACAGACGCACAGTTACAACGACACATGTTTACCCACACTAAGGAGAGACCTTATCAATGTGACCTGTGTGAGAAGACTTTTAAATCTCCACATCACCTGAGAGAACACCAACAGATCCACACCAGAAAGAGACTCTACAAGTGCAGCTACTGTGAGGTATGTATTTATATTGTTATCTTGTCATTTTAGCCTGACTGTTTGGAACAACTCTGCTCATTAAACTGTGTTAGCATGTTAGCAATTCTACTGCATGGAAAAGCAGCTCTGAGTGATTATTCAGATTTTCCTTTCAGTTATGATTTTAGTATTACTGTAGTATTATGGTGGTAGTATTGTAGTTATTGCAGCCCAGTAAACTGAGTGTGTTAACTGAAACAGTCAAATGTAGTTGGACGTCTGCAGAGATGCTCTTTATTTCAGGCGACGTTCAGGATACAAATGTTGAAGGACTGACTTACACTGTCTTTGTGTCTTTGTTTAGAAGCAGAGCGACACAGATGGATCCAGTTCTCAACCCTGTCATCACTGTGGTGGTGGGAAAGACTTTCATTGTGACCTCTGTGGAAAAACTTTCAGTCAGCAAAAGACCCTAAAAGTACATCAACGTAGACACACTGGAGACAAACTGAAATACTGCAAAGAATGTGGGAGAAGCTTCACCACATCAAGTGATTTAAAACAACATGAACTGATTCACAGTGGGGTTAAAAAGCACGTCTGTGATCAGTGTGGGTCATCCTTCACCACTGCAGATCAGCTTAAAACACACAAACGAGTCCACACAGGAGAGAAACCACACAAGTGCAGACACTGTGACAGAAGCTTCTCACATTCAAGTACTTGTAACAGGCATGAACGTGCACACATGGAAGGAAACTACAGCTGTGACCAGTGTGACAAGAGCTTCAGGAATCTCAGTTCATACTCTGAACACAAACGATCCCACGTTACTAATAAACTGTTTCACTGTTACCAATGTGCCCAAACATTCACCTCATTGTCTGCTCTGTGCAAACATCAGCGCGATCACTCAGGGCTGAAATCACTCCCATCACTGGATCACAGTGAATCTGAAGACACAGAAAGATCCTCTGGTTTCTGTGTCAGACTCAAAAAGCTTGAGATCAGGCTCCACAGAGTTCAGATAGAATCTCCTGTAAAAATCTGATGAGGCAGCTGTGAATCAAACTCTTCCCCTAGTTCCATTTTAAGCTTTCAAAACTGTCCTACTGTAGTGTTCACGTCAAGTGGTTAGCTTTCTTTTCATCAGTTGGTTGAAAACTGTTTCCTATTATAAAGTTTTTGTTTTAATGTATTTTGATCAGTTTGACCAGTTTTTAAATGACCATGAACACTGAGCGTATTGTATCTGTACAGCATGTTTTTCTATTAGACAGATTTGTAACAGAGGCCTTGCTCTCAGTAAGTTTGAAATCCTTTTCTGATTTCTTTTGTAATCTCTGATCTTTGTGTATCCTGCTCAGTTTGCATGCTGCCTGTAGGAGTTTCTGTCTTTGTATTTGAAGATAATTCATTGAATATACTCAGCTGCTTCCCTTTGGTGCCTCACACATCACTGAAGTTTTTCAGTGTCCAGTTATTTGTTTTTAATAGCTGTTTGAATTCTCTGTATGTTTGACCCTGTAGACTGTTTAATGGACTGCTCGTCTTCCTGTTTGTAACCACTGCCTGTTTAGGACTAAAGATTTGGATTTTTGACTTTAACACAGCCTCTGCGTGTCGTCCCTTTGTGTCCTCGTCCTCTGTGAATGTGTCACAGATGTTTCCATGATAATAACACAGCTTTCCCACAGTGGCTTGCAGCAGCATTTATTCACAGCACATTTGAGAAAGGTTGAGATTAACTCGATGAGTTTATATTCAGAATGATTCTGACAGTGGGCCACTGTGAATTGTGATCTTTCATCAGGTCAATGTTTAAGTTCAGTATTTCAAAGCAGGAGCTATGAACAGTCATCATGTTGGCATTAGAATTATTATTATTAATCATTATTAATAATGTCGTTACTCATGTATAACTTTGATTAGTATACATGAATTTTATCAATAGTAAAAATAATGAATAATTCATGTATAACTTTTATTGTGTTTTGTATATTAATTATATTTAAATAGAGATGTTGACCCTGTCTCTACAGTAGCATCAGTGTAACATACATTATTGGTCCAAGCTGTCATAAATGGGGAGCCTGATCCTTTATTATGAAAACATGACGAGTATTTTTCTTGTCAGTTGGGAAGAAGTTGGTCTTTTTTTCCTTCTTTTTGCTCAGTTTGTCTTTTCTTTGATAATTGAAACTCTGATCAAACCTACTCATGTTCACAGCATGTAAAAGCAGCTGACAGTCCGTGGCATTGTTGTTTGTAGAGGTGCAGTGTAGTGGGAGCATAAATCAAAAGAAAACAGTAACATTTATGTAATAAAACATCTGAATGAAAATGAACAGGCCCTTTATGAACTTCAAAGGGATCTGAAAACAACACTTTTTAAAAGAGTATCTTGGGGTGTAGGTGGTCAAAATAGAAAACTGAGCTGAGACTCTAAGTTCAATCCATCCATTGGTTTTTACTTAGGAGGAAGAAATGTCAGGCTGGTGCAGGCTGGTTAGGTGCATGTGGTTATCTTTACCTAAATGAGTTCACTTTGTGGCTGCCAGGTTGGGCAGAAGTACCTGTCCCCTGTTAGGCTTAGCAAGGTTCTCCAGGAGTTTCTCCATGGGTAGAGCTTCTAGCTCCTCCAGCACATCTGTGGCCGTGCAGGCTGCCACTTTCTTGGTTGCTCTTTTTACCCCACTGGTGGATGAGCTGCAGTGGTCTCCATTTGTCCCATATGTGTTTACTTCTTCTTCTTCTTTTGCATATTAAACACATTATTCTGTTTCTATGTATTTGCTATGATTTGCTATTTGTTAAGTAACATTGCTTCACTCACTATGCCGGGTTTGTGTGTGGAAGCATTCAGTTGCTGGCAAATCAAACATTCTGCAAATGAAGCTGAATACTCAGTTACATGTTTCTTTACATTTTATTATGTTACAGATTAAGTCATTTGTTCTTACTTTGTTTGTCTTTTCAGTCTTCATGAGGGTCAGGTGTGGGGAAACGCCCGCCCGGCATTTCCTCATTTTAAAGTCCTGCTGATGTCACACATGACATCAGCAGGTCAAACCAAGTGGAGGGGTTTGTTTGTCCATAGAGATGCTTCCCTTTGTTTGTTTTAAGGTTTAAATGGATTTGTTGAATGTGTTTCTTTTCATCAATACTGCCATTTAGTTGTGTAAATGTGCATGTTAGAAGTGTGAAGAGGTTTTGTGTTTAGAAATGTATAGAAACCAATCATTTACTGACAGCATGTCTGATGGAAATAAGTGCAGATTATGTATGAAGTCTAACTGCACACAGTAACTGTGTTACAATAAGGACTTAACAGCGCCCTCTGCTGGAGTGTTTCAGTACTGCGTTAACTAGAATACACCACCTCCTCCTCACACCACCTGCTACAGCTCTACTCTTCTATGACTACAGTCATCCACAGCACTGATGTGAGGTCACATGGTTCATATGTAAGGAGCACAGCTGACCTCAGGTCAGTTTAATGACTGTGAGCAGCAGCTGTGTTATTGTCACTGTGACAGGGAGACACTCTCAGACACAGCGCTCATGTCAGCTTGTTCTCATGCAGGAGGATCAGGAGCTCCATGTTTGTCTTTCTGTTTGAATCATGATGTGTTTGTGCCATCAGAGTCTGTCATGAGTACTCAGGGTTTCACAGCAGCTCTTCTGGATGCTGACGAGGACTCCAACCTCATGTTTCACCTCTCTGAGCTTCTGATGTCTGTGAACACTCGTGTTTCTTCTCTGGGCTCATCTGGACAAAAACACCTTTCTGTGTTTGGCTGCAGCCTCATTCTGACTGACAGGAAGTGTGTTATCCATGAGCTGCACTTCTGTGAGGAAGTTTCCTGCTGTGTTTCCTGTCTGTGGACAAACACGAGTGTTCCAGCTGAGGACTTGCTTCCTTCCACCTGTCCATACAGGACATCACGCTGTCTGCAGCTCTGTAAATGCAGCTCCAGGTCCTTCCACGTGCTGCTCTGTATTTGTGCAGTTTGTAGTGTGTCCTGGGAAACGTAGCACACATGGTGTTCTTCTGCTGTTTCCTCCTTTCACTGAGTGTGAAACACTGACGCTGTGCTGTTGTTCACAGAGGGGAGCTGATTCTAGCTGCAGCTGGACTCTGTCATCTAACTGAATGTGTTGGTGCTGATCACGGGGCTCTGAGGGGGGAGCAGCAGGAGGACTCTGGATGCTGACGTCAGTGTATCTGTGGAAGCTCCCACAGCGTGTCTGTCATTCAATATTGTGCTGTATATTGTATCTATGCAAAGATGAACAGACTGTGTGTTCACTGGTCTCTGTGCTGCAGCTCTGATGTCATCATCACTCCCTCCTCCACCCTCAGCAGTCCCAGCATGCTGCTGTGGTGCACCCCACCCTCACTCTACACCTGAGCCACAGACCACACCCTCCACCTCAATATACACCACAGTTTTCTCTGCTGTGGAAATGAGATCAGGAGGAAATCATCATTATTATTATTTAATAAACGCTCACATTAATGTGGGCTTATTTGTTTCATATTAGAAACATTAGTTCAGTGTTTTTAGTATAAAATGGTCAAAGTCCCTCTTTTTGCTCCTCCCCTCACCTGTGGATGGGCGGTGCTGTTACCGTGGTGACAGCTTGGATGTGTTTCAGTCCTGCCTGGTTATCACTGCAGGAATCTTTCACATTTATTACAGGTAATAACTCTGATTTTTCTGTGTATTATGAACCAAATGTATCCTGATACACACAGAGATGGATGAGCAGAGGTTTTTTTGCAGTTTATGTAGTTACTATGGACTTAATGCATACATATTATTAAAATTAGGGCTATAACAGTTGTATTGATGTATAGCAACTT